>NC_056735.1:1964595724-1964675724 GCF_019279795.1 Protopterus annectens
ATTGTTATGTCTTCAATTGAATTGTACAGGCTATAGATCACATTACAGGTGGGAATTATTTTGAAATGAGTTATTGTGGTGTCATGCTCCAATTGCACAAATACCAGGCATTATAACAGGGGTGTGTACCCTTTATATCCACTGTAGCTATATGGACTCAGCAGTACCTGTCCTGTATAACCAGCCTCCACCAAGGTAGAGTAATCCTCTTTGGTAGACAGCAGCAATACACAAACCACATAATATGTTGCTACCATTGGCTGTACAGTGACACATAGGTGCAGGCAACAATTTGGAAGTAAGTCCAACTATATCCGAGCAAGCATGTACATTAACAGGTGACTTCCTGTAAGGCTGACTATGACTACAAATCAGACATATCCACACCACCAAGGATAATTGCAACTGTGTCTCCACGTATGTTGTAAGTCTCAGAGGAAACAACACAATTCACCCTGTACTGGGGGGTAAAGAACACCTTAAACATGCCTTCCATAGATATAGGCAACCTGCATCACACAGGTTAGGTGGGAATATCACCACCTGGTCCCCCCAGCTGTACAGGGGGATATGCACATCAACCACACTCCTCCCCTCAGTAATGGTGAGCATGTGCATATTGCCTACAGATGGCAACAACAGCATATCTCCATGGGGCATAATAACATCACTGTCTGTCTCCTACATGAACTCAGGCATGTGCTCGCAGCTCCATCACACACCACACTCAAACACAGACCTGCCACCAACCACACATGATCCACATGGAAGATGGTCACTGTCAACCCTCTACACAGAAAAGAATGGAGAATAGAGGATTAAGCAATCAAGCGCCCATCATTGGGGGAATAAGATAACTCAGGGCCAGGAGTGTAATGCAAGCTGCTAAAGCCAAGATAGCTTGGAGAGTTATGGTGTAGTGTGGATTATTTGCAAGTAATATCCACTATTGATGTGCACTTTGACAACCGTATAAGGCCCTATGACCTTTTCCCTGTT
The DNA here is from genome assembly GCF_019279795.1 of Protopterus annectens. NCBI lineage: Eukaryota > Metazoa > Chordata > Ceratodontiformes > Protopteridae > Protopterus > Protopterus annectens. The sequence goes on from NC_056735.1 coordinate 1,964,596,724, forward strand.
TATGTCTTCCAAGTAACATGCAGAGGGCTCGCCCACCAGCATTCTCTGATAGGGAAACTGACATCATCACCCAATATGTGATTGGACATTATGTCCTGTTATTTGAACGGAGAACAGAAGATGTGTGTGAGAGGACTGTCCTGTGGATCAGTGTGGTCCATAGGGTAAATGATGCCAGCCTACACAGCAGAACTTATGAGCATGTGCAGCATTGGGCCACCAAACTTATCCACCATGCCCGTCAATGGGCTGCTGCTGTAGCACGGGACCGGCTAGCCACAGGTGGGTGCCCAGCCATCCAGCCCCCACTGACACCCATTGAGGAGCCCCTTGCCAAACTTGGGGCACCCGCCCAAACGCACAAGCCATGAAGCTAAGGGAAGCATTGTGGAGGTGAGTTGCACACACACATTGGACGAGGTGTGTGCAGGTAAGAGTCCAGTGGGGATTAGTAGACTCATGTATCAGACATACATGTATCTGTATTGTATCTACATCCATGTGTCAGGTCCAATTGCAGTTGTGGATGGGGTTTTCTAATGCACAGAGGTGCACATCTATGGTGAGGACAGGACAGTGTGTATTATTGAGGTTAGTAGTGTAGATGTGCAGGCATGCTGCATTCATCTTGTACCAAGGCCACATGTGAGTCTGCTGACAATAACTCCCTCTCACAACCACCTAGGACCCTCTGGTCTGCATATGGGACAGCAGCCTGAAGCTGGTGAGTATGACATTGTTCTGTTTTTGCCTGGCAATACCACAGGCATGTGAAGGGCATGCAATTTACCATGCACACAGCAATAATTAATAGCTATATTGCTTTATGTAATAGCTATATTGCTTTTTGTGCATGTTCACTTGTCCTTGGGTTAACTGTATTGCATCACAGTGGTCACCACTGAGGCCTATCTGACATGAATTCAACATTCCTGCAGCATACCTCACAACTTGTCAATGCCAAGATGTCTGGAGAGAGTCCAGAAAAATGGGCTGGACAAATGGCCTAAGGTAGGGACATGTGTGACACATTAGTGGTATTCAGTGGATATAAATTGTGTACACACCCCTGTTAAGATGCAAGGTGTTCCTGTTACATACTAATTCGGACCACAATATGACAGTCCACACCTCTTCCAGCCTTTAATGTGACCCATAACAGGAACAGTTCACTTGTAAAACCAAGCATCTGGAGTAATGTATTACACCTACAAGGCTGGCCACCTGTGAGGGTGGCAGACGTCATATCAGCATGATGTTTTAGTCAGGTATGCTACTTCATGCTGCCATATGTGTCTGTACACTCACTGTGGCCTATTTGGCTATAATATCACATACATGGGCATTAAGGCACACAGACCACTTTTGACCATGTATAGGGTGCAAACATCTGAATATTCCAGGCACATCTGTACAGAGGACTGTACAATGGTTTGACCTGCTGCATGTGAAGCAGATGCTGTTCCCACACTATATAAAGTAATGACAGTGGGAGGTGGTCACCAGCTGTGTATGGTACACATTAAAATAGTATAAGCCACACAAGATATGATCCTCACACACACAAACAGTTGCCAGCATTGGGATTAGAACTCCTGCCTATCTAGGTATTCCTACTATAGTGTTACACAGTTATCAGATGCACCACAGAGTTATACATTTCCAGCTTTTCCAAAGGTACTTCTAAGGTGGATGGCATCAACAGAACTACTAAATTGGAGTGAGGGGAAGTGTAAAGGGTAGTGCACAGGTCATAAATGGTGTAACCCACACACTACATGATTCTTACACAAACACACAAATCCAAACAGTTGCCAATAGGGTGATTAGAACTCCTCCCTATCTAGTTATTGTTACTATATTGCGACACAGTTATCAGATGCCCCACAGAGCTGATGCATATCCACCTACTTCAAAGGTACTTCTAAGATGAATGACATCAACCGGAGTACTAGATAGGGAGAGGGGAAGTGTGAAGGCTAGTACAAAAGTCAAAAATGGTATAAGCCAGACAGTACATGATTCACACACACATACACACACACACACACACACACACACATACACATACACACACACACACACACACACACACACACACACACACACACACACACACACACACACACACACACACTTGCTAATACTGGGATTAGAACTCCTGCTTATCTAGTTATGTCTACTATAGTATTACAAAGTAACCACACATCCTACAGGGCTTACTGTACATTCACATGGTCAAAGCTGCTGATAACTGCACAGCTGTGGTAAAGTATTACAGGTGGCAGACAGTCTGCCTTCTGTTCCACCCTTACATCATGCTAGTTCTTTCTGTCTTGCATTTCCACTAGCATTATGTCCTGGCACTTCACCAGGTTATTGTATAAAGAAGTGTGACACATCTGGAAGCTGTCAGCAGTACTCGTTCATCTCAGATGTAGCCCCAGTACTTACTAGCTATGTCCACCCCTCCTGGCATGTTTGAAGGACAGTTTTCTGTGCTTTCTCCCATTAACCTGGTGGACTTGACCATTCTGAGGCACTGTTGCAACTGCCTCATGTACACAGACAACCCTCACCTCTAAACTCCAAACACTCAGACCTGTGAGAGCTACCCATATATCATCCAGTGTGGACATATGCACTCTCCAGCAAGGACTGGACTAGCAGGCCAAGAGGATAAGATCAACACCTGCACCACACCATGTGGAACACGTGGCTTACCATGGCACCCACTTTGACAGCCATGACATACAGCGGAAAGCAACATGCACACCTTCCCAGTGGCACTCAATGGACATTTACCCAAACAGCACAGACCAGCAAGACAGACACCCACTCGGATGTTGTGACATGGCACATGACAAGGGACACATATTTATCCTATACAGCATGCCCCTCAACCTAAACTCCTAAGGCTATCCACCTTGCAAAATACAGTGATCATTGGTAACTCAATACCGAGGCACACACATATCCCACTCACTAAGTTAAATATGGAGGGGGTAACAGCCAAATATCTATCACATGCCAGCATCCAACACATGACACAGCCAGTCATGTCACTCCACAGATGGGGTGACATGATTGTCAAAACCCAATGACTTGCCACAGATGTCATACATCTGTCAGCTCTGGGTTTCCAGGTACTGGCTAAGTGTCTTGCCACCCCTATGATGCCTTATTAGGCAGTGTTCCTAATGTAATTACCACCACAACAGCTAGACACATATGCAATCTGAGGGTCATCCTGTTCAACAGTAGTATCCAGTCACTCAAAGCACTTGTTGGAGTGGAGAACACATGTCTGCTGTAATGGAGAGGTGGTTCACAGAAGCAGACAGCAGACCTGCAGTCTCAGGCTATGATGCATTCCACAGCTGTTTGCCCCCAATTATGGACCACACCACACCTCCACAGGTGGTGTAGTCTCCATATTCATTATGGCTAGAAACACCTTCAGACTATTATACCAGCATAATGCATTGGAGATGCTTCCAGTACAACTGCCTTGGGGTAATGGTGCAATCCAGACCATAGCCTGCTATGGGTCCACATCTATGTTCCTAGACTGTCAATGCACATTCTTCAACAGCCTGCCATCTATGATGGTCCAGCACAACACTGACATAGTATGAGTCTTCAACTACCCCTCCATCACCTGGGGAAAGTAGCCAAGTGCCAGTACAGTAGCCCAACACTTCTGGGATTCATCATTTCCAATGCCCTAGACCAGCTCATACTGACCCCCGGTAGAGGATGCAACAACCTTGACCTGTGTTGACTACTTAAATATGGGACTGTTGCTCATCCACATATGTCAATCCCTGCATGGTGAGATCTACACAGGCTGTAATCAACATGGAACTCAACATGTCAGCCACACCCCCACAAAGGTAACCACCTTGCAAAACCTCTCCAAAGCTGAATTTGCAGCCATGAAAATGGGTGGGTGTCTTCACTGCACCCATGGCAATTTGAAATAGCTGCATGACTGTGGAGTCATACAGCTATGCACTGTACAAACAGGTACATGAATGCATGGTACTATGCAGAACCAACATAACCCAGACACTGTCCTCCAAACACTAGGAGATAATGTGAGGGTCCCCTGCCATTACTAAAGTGTACATTAGAAGGAGGACACTGTTGCAGAGAAAGATAGTGTCCCATGACTGTTAAACTCCCTTTTTAGCACAAACACAACTTTGGATCTCTCATGGAATCTCCTACAGGCATCTATGATGGCAGACATGCAGCAGACACTGACGACAATCACAACAGCCTTTGATAATTACATCAACAACATCCACGGCATTAAACACAAGTGCTGTGAGTTACTGCACAATGCTAATACCTATCCTCAGACAACAGATATTGGCCACAGTCTTAGCGACACATTCAGTGCCAGCTTTACCCCTCCCCCACAAGTGAAGTGCTGAGTGAATGTGTTCTCATATGCTATATCCCGTTTCTGTTCTAGGCATCTGTGTGTCACCAGGATGTGGCACTGCAGCAAGACCATGGGGTATGGCAGTTTGGTAACACATCCACCATGTCATAGGCAGGGTACAGTATGTGCATGGAAATCCCTGGTCTGTAACAGAGTGACTGCATATGCCACACAGATTATAGGGCTGAGGGTTTTACATAGGTATATGTTGATTTACAACATCTGTTGTAGAATGGAGAATGGTACGTGTTGTGGTTTGGACACACCTCCGATTGCTATTAACCACAGCGACAGGGGATATTCATTAACCAAACACACTGAGATTACTACACACACGCACACACACACACACACACACACACACACACACACACACACACACGCGCGCACACACACATACAAACACACTTGCCAGCACTAAGATCCATAGGTTCATTGCTTCATGTGTGTGCAGTAGGTGAATGGGCCTGAAGGCTCTACAAGGCTAGCCCAAGGGAATAACCTGGCATCAGGCCACATGAAAATAGTCCCCAGTGTGTCTCAGGAGTATAGCCACTGGAGTGGTCCCTAGGGGTTGGTATTGTATTCCCCATTCACTCATCCAGATTTCTATTGCGGGTTGCCAGTGATGTGCATTGCTTCACATGTATGTGATTTATATTCCATAACATGGACAGTGTCTGGGTTGTGCACATGTTTCACATGCATGTTCTTTTAAGTGTGGAAGTGTGCTTGAGGTCTCTGGGGCATGTTGTGTGGACAGATTGGTATCTTCAGAAGTAGAATTCCTGACCTTGTTTGGTGAGACCTGGCTATGTAACTGAGGTAGTGATTGCACCTACATAGACAGTATGATACAGGAATTCATTGGAGTTATTAGAATCTGTCCATACAGGGCATGTGTATAAGTCATGGTATTTCCTTTGTGGGGTATGTTTGCAGACTCTACAGTTGTTGCAGGTGTCCAGTGGGGAACATGACAAAAGGGCCACTGTACACATTGACTGGGCTATGGAGGGGATGGAACAGGGTGCCATGTCCTTTTACTTGCTGGATAACACACAGTCAGGACATGTAACACATCAAAGTACTTTCTGATGTCAGTGGCACTGGTGCGGTCAACAGGCAGCTGACTGCCAACCTTTGTTACCCATTCTGTTATAACATAACTGTTCAGTGGACTACCACCAGTATATTACTTCATGTGAGCCATGGTGTTCCCAAAGGTAATGGCAGCACATCTCTTGGCATTGAGGTAATGTCCAGGGTTCTGACAACAGTCATAGGTGTCATGTGGCCTTTGGGCATAATGTCAGCATCACATGGATTGGGAATGCTACCACCCACCTTACTGTTGTATGCAAACATTATCAGCCAGGGTGCCTTTGTGTTCTTCTGCACCTCAGAGGGGTAGATCCCAAACATAAGAAGACATGGGTCCATACCCTGTGTGACACCAGTTATGTCAGGTCATCGGCTTGACATGGAGTCCACTGCAATCACACCGTGGGTACTATCTGTGAGGCAATTTGCAGGGGAACTACTGATATAGTGGTTGCTGCCTAGCCAAGTGTGTTTGTGTATGATTCATGGGTGGAGAGTGGTCTCTGAGTATTAGAAAAGTTGCCTATATTGTTAACTAATCCATACCATCACATAGTCATTGCACATGGCTCTACACATTTAGGGCTGTGGATTGTCTACACCAACCTCTACGGTGTTTGACAACTATTAGCCTTGTAATGTGTACACTGGGACATATACTAGGTCCTTAATATAATAATTTAGCAAAACCTACCCCCAATGGATCTTATTATTACACAATCACACCCACACAGGATACTGATGACAGACACACACTTGCTAGCACTGAGTTTTAAACCCCTACCTAGCTATGTATTGCTACTACAGTGTTACACCTTTATCTCACATGCCACAGAGTTTATAAGATAGATGTTGTCCTAAGGTACTTCTAAGGTGAGTCATCACCAGCTCTTGTACTGGCATTAGGTGATGTAGTGGGTGAGAGATTTCACAAAACATTTTACCCTACACACACATTTACATTTGCCAGGAGTGAGGTTCAAACCTCTATCGAACTATGTTTTCGGACCGTTATGTTACACATTTACCACATGCACCACTGACCTTACATGGTCTAGAGAGTTGCCAACAAGTACTTCTAAGGTGAATGATATCTGCAGGACTGCTAAAGTCACGCACTGAGAAGTGTATTGGGTGTAAATGGGGATAAAATCTTTAAGGTACAGATACATATATGTATACACACTTGCTAGGAATAAGATTCAAACCCCTACCTATTTAGTTATTGCTACTACATTGTTCTGCATTTATCACACATGCCACAGAGCTTATAGGTAGAACAGTGTCCAAACATACCTGTAAGGTTAGTGACATCAGCAGCAGTGCTAAAGGAGGGGTAAGGGAAGTGTAGTGACTGTGAATGATCACAAACTCTTGCCTCTACAAACACACACACACACACACATTTTTACAGTTGCCAGGACCGGGATTAGAACTCCAACCTAACTAGTTTGCCACAGTATAGTATTACACAGTTATCACAAGCACCACAGTGGTTATATATTGGAGAGCTGTCCAAAGGTATCTTTGAAGGTGAGTGACATCAGCAGCAGTGCCAATAGAGGGATAACGGAAGTGTAGTGAGTGTGAATGGCCTCAACCACATTCATCTAGAAACACACACACTCACACACAACTTTACATTTGACAGGATTAAGATTACAACTGCTACAAGGATACTTATTTGTACTGTAGTGTTACACAGTTATCATGAGCACCACTGAGACTATAGGGCTGAGGACTACCAAAGGAATTTCTACAGTGAATGACATCAGCACATCATGTGATATAGGTCAATGGGATGTGTACTGGGTGGGAAAGGCCTCATAATAGGATTCTCTCTGTCGCTGTCTCTTCTTCCCCATGTCTCTCTGTGTATGTTTGAAATATTATATTATGTTGGCCTTAGATATGTCTACGTATTCCTATCCAGTGTGTGTGTGTGTGTGTGTGTGTGTGTGTGTGTGTGTGTGTGTGTGTGTGTGTGTGTGTGTGTGTGCGTGCGTGTGCGTGTGTGTGCGTGTGTGTGCGTGTGTGTGTGTGCGTGTAGTATCAATGGTGTACAATCTGGCGTGTGTACACAGACATCTGCAAATAACCATTATCTGTAGTCCACTGTGTTGTCAGACATGGGCTTCATTTCTCTAAGTGTAGCAGCATGCCCAGTATGACCTTCTATATTAAGTGTGTGCATCCATTCCAGGGAGGGTTGCACTCCAGTTAAGGGTTTGTGTGCTACAGCTACACCTAGCAAACTGTTTCTGCAGGATATCTGTAGATAGGTTGCCAATATGGAGACACAATGGGCGTAACATATGAGGATACTGTAACTATTGCTGTCTGTGCTGCTTGTGTAACATGGTTGGTTGTAGCATAGATCTTCTGGCACATGTACTGTTTTACACTGTGATGTATCATGTCATCAACTACTGGCAGTTATCATTCTTTGCTCACAGTTATTTACCAGGGAAATACAAGATGAATGAAGCTGAGACCAATATTCTGAGACATATAGACTACACATTCTGGCACACTTCTGCCACTGTGAAGGGGTAGCTACAGACAATAGACTGCTTGCTCTGTGTAAATGGTCCAGCACCTTGTTAGTATGCTGGCTGCGGATCCCCTCCTTGTGCTTTTCTCAACTTCACGTAATGGCCATATCCTTCTGGGGCCGTATCTCTCAGCTGTACAGATACACCCAGGATATCCAGAGGCAGGACTCATATATCTGGTCAGTTTACCTTCACATTGTGGTTTACAAGCAGTTCTGCGGCTATTCATTCATGGGTTTGCAGACAGGGGGTAGTATGGGCGGATACTGAAGTTTCAGTCTTCACACACTCCATGACATTCATGTGTCTACACCCCCCCCTTCTGTTATTCTCTGCTCTTCCTAACATTATGTAAGCAATATCTCAGAGGTATCCCTATAGTTGGGCCTTTATCCCAGTAGTTTTTATGGTCTTTTCCACAGTCCTTGCAGTAGGACATGAGGAGGCATGCTTTAGCATTTGTCAACATGGCCTTGCATTTGTTTTCTGTTTACTCTGTTAGATTGTTAAATGGCACACTTAGTATAGGCTCGGTTCTGAAGCTCAGGAGGGCTAGATTATAGCATGTCTCATCCTATTTTCACTATTTTTCAACACTGTTTCTTTGCCCATTGAACACACTTGCCCCAAGTCACCAAGTAGTGCAAATTCATATGCATCATAACATCTATTTTGAAGGCTAACACAACAGCACTACATTGATTCTCATATTACACAGGACTGCTGACTTCAAACTCACTTGGATCACACACAGCTTTTTTTAAACTTCCACTTATATTTGTATTTGTATTTCTATCCAAACCTTTTGGACAAGCAAAGTTTTTAATTTCATCACAACACTCACTTGGTTTACCAGTCATGTATAAACAATGCAATGTCAATTTAACCTATGCACATTTTAATGTTTCATTTTATTATTTGGCTGTTCATTTGCTTAAAACAGTCTCAATTGTTTCTTAATGCAACTCAGCTCTAACCAAACATGTGACTAATTAACATCCTCATTTAAACAGTTGCCTCACTGCAGGCAACTGTTTTTGACTTGAAAAAGCTTGGCATTTTCCAAGCGAAAGCGCTTGTCTGATTTTGCTGTTTTGTATCTACTGACTTTGGATTTTTACCATTTGGTCTGATTTTGCTGCTTTGTACCAACTGTCTTTGGATTTTTACCACTTGGCAACTAATAAAGGACTTACCTTTTTTACGAACTATTGTCTTCACTTTGCGGTTCTGGAACTACTCTTCTTGGTGTTATCAGTTTTGCTCTTATTTTTCTTCAACTGTTAGATTGTTAGTTAGGACCCCATGACATTCCATACATTGGCACTATGGGTGAGGCATGGGCCTTTGCCAGAGGACTGTAAGCCATTTGAGAGTGCTGCAGTCCATCTGTAGCAGGACAGTGCATTCTGTCAGTCATACGTTCCCACCCAGTGGATTACCCTGGGGTGACAGTGGTGAGTGGTTGAGGTGTTCCTGTCAATCCTTCCTGTTCATACTGATCCACAGGTCTGAATGTGGTCAGGTTGCTGCTTACAGCTAAAGACACACCTGCACTGGACACCTATTCAGCATGCAGCATCATGTATGTATTCCCATACAGAGATGGGTTCATGCTGTACTCATTCCCTACAGCAAGGATATGACCTGTGATAAACCTGTGGCTGATGGTGGGGTGAGCTGAGTGCATGTGTGATATGGAAGCTACTTGCACCTGACTCACAAATATACCTGGGACATTCCCCTTATGCTGGCTTGTGTGTGGACATGGGCAACCTGTCATCACTTTATAACTGTGCCTTTTATGGTCTGCCAGTGATTGGCCAGACTACCAGTATTCCATACTAAAGGGACAATGAAAGTGATGCTAACCTATATGTATAATTCCAAACTTGTGTGCAATTGACAGTTATTTTATATGCAATCTGTGTAGGTTACTTCCACCTGTGTACTGGTTCTATGTATGGGCCCCCATTCATGGTGTGTCCAGCTTTCCGATGGTGACAGATATTGACATCTGGACAATGAGTATATACAATTGCTGACATGGGTGTAGCTGAGAAGCAGTGTGGTTGGCACTGCAGTTGTAGGAACATGGCCCTGTTGTCCACTGTACTGTACCTAGAACACTGAGACACAACCATCCAGGCCCACATGATGACCACTTCCAGGCAATATTAAACACACAGCAAACTTACCACAGTGACCCCTGCATATTGTACACATGCAACAATGTAGATTTGGACAGCAATCTGTGCTCCAGTGATATTACTCTTCAAACTTAAATGTTACTGCATTTCTACATGGGATTGTTGGGGGGGGTGCACACCTGAAGTTTTTAAACATTTGCAATGACTGTACTGGTATTTAAGTAACTCTGTTGGCTTCCACTTCATATTGTATTGTGACCTATCATGCAGAAAGGAAACATATCAGTAGAGTACACATGTTAGATCTTAATGGCATAAATTTCAGTTTCAGACTTCTTACCCTTCAGAACTAAAATGCAACTGCCAGACCTGTTGTAGTAGGTCTGTGTAGGTCTGGTGCGGGGCTGTTCACCATTGCCATCATTTGGGGGCCTTATCCTGGCCTTTATTTATGGTCATCTACACCTGTCCTGCTGGGTGAGGATGGTGGTGGGTATGTGACCCTCACTGGCATCCATGCATGTGACCTATTGACACCCACAGTTATTTGGGCCATCATATGTACTGTGGTGGGAGTTGTCACCTTGTGTAGTGCTGACTAGTATGTTGACACCAGTATTTGTTATGAATTTCCTGCTGCCCAAATAGCTGCCAGCTGTCTGCTGCTATCTCATTCAGCTGACTATGTCAGATGCATGTAGTACACTCCCTATACATGGTAAAGCACAGGTAGTGTCATGTTTGGCATCCCTTTTACTTTATGTGCGAGTTGGAAAGAGGTATCAGTCCCTGGGTCCCTACTGTGTCAGTGAGTGTGCTATGCATTGCCTCTTTGCCAAGGCATGGGCATACTGGGCACCCCTTCTTCTGCCTACAGGGGCAGGCTCAGGATGTTCCTCCTTCAAGTCCCTCTGTGCCTGTGCTGCCCTTGACAATGGTGGGGGACTGTGTGGCCCTGCCCAGTGCTGTTCCTGCTGCAGCTGTTTCCACAGGATCATATTGTGTAGCATGGCACATACTATGAACATTTCTGTACATGTAGCTGGAGAGTACTGCAAGGTTTCACCGGATATGTGAAGACAGCGGAGCCGTGACTTCAGCATCCTAAACACATGCTCTACAATGATCCTGGTTTGTGCGTGTGCCTCATTATGGTGTTCTTGTTCGGGTGTGTGTGCATTTCTGATGGGTGTCTTCAGCCACGGCTCCATTGCATAGCCAGCATCCTCCACTAGATGGCCATATGGGATGCCACCCCTGGCAAATGCCTGATACAACTGTGAGCAATGCCAGAAATGGGAGGCATGATAGCTTCCAGGGCTGCCAGCACACACATTCATGATAATGCCCTGGGCATTGCACACAACCTGGCAGTTGATGTAGGGGAAGCCCTTTTGGTTTATGTAGACCCTACCCCGCTCACCAGGTGGTGCTTTGATGTGGATGTGTGTGCAGTCTATAGCACCAACTACCTCAGGGTATTCTGTTATACAGTGAAAGAGATGCATACTTCTGGTCACCGCCTCATCGGTGGTGGGAAAATATATGTGCTCATTGGCATGTGGTGTCATGGCATCCAGGAAATGGTGGAGTACCCTGGATGCTGATGCCTGGGAGACCCCCATGATATCCCCAGTTTGTCTTTGGAAGGTAGCTGTTGCTACTATTCTTAGCATCCACTGGGATGGGTTCCCCTCTATTAGTTCTGTGTGTGAAGCGTGGCTGGCGCAGCTCAACAGTTTGCTGTATAATTTGCTGTAGAATGTCCCTGTCCACCCTGTAGTGCTCCACTATCTCCAGCTCATGTAGGTCCTGGTAGGTTACCCTGGGTCTGTACATTCTTCTCCTCCTCCTCACTGTGGGTCGGTTGTCAGCATTCTCCTCCTCACCACCCTCAGACTCTAGCACGTATTGATGGAGTAAAGCAGCAGCAGCCTCTAACATTTTTAGTCAGTTTTGCCAGATAAAAATCTTCCATCTGTGTACACTGGAGGTGTAAAGTTTGTGGAAGAAAACATACTGTAGGGTGTTTGCATAGTTTATAGCAGTGTGCTGGGCTGCTGCATGTGTAATTGGCTGATTCTGATACATCCCACCTACCAGCCAGGCTAGTTCTTCTTGATTGCCTTCCTACTGCTGTTTCCTAAAACAACAGTCTGAAAGGTGTTTGCATAGTTTATAGAAGTGTGCTGGGCTGCTGCATGTCTAATTGGCTGATTCGGATACATTCCACCTGCCAGCTATGCTAGTTTTCCTTGATTGCCTTCCTACCGCTGTTTCTCCTTCCTAGTTCCTCCCTATTTAAGCCCGAGGTGCGCTGCACATACCCAGTGCTCAAATGTAAATAGTGCTCCCATTTCCTCTTTTTTTTTTTTTTTTTTTTTGTTTAAAACCCGGTCCACAGCACACACACCTGTTTAGGCTATGTACACACTGCTGAGGCACATCTGACACACACCCTTCCTTACCTGTGCTTAGCTAAGGGCAAACACAGGCCACAGAGCTCCAATGAGCTAACAGCAAGCATGACACACCCCCTTATGAAGTCATTCAGCTCTTACACTTGCACTGATGTATTGCTGCAACTACATGGTTAGGTACAAGGTCACACTTTGAAGAAATATGTGATTCAGTATAACTCCCCTCATTTGCATACCCCAGTGTGTAGGTCATTAGTAACTGCACTAACATGGACCCCTTCCCCCTGACAACCAGTGCTCCCTGGTATTGTTTACATTCTGCATGCCACTGATTATAACGGCAAAATACAGACTTAACTTCCATAACAGAAGACTATGTTCCCAGGATATGGAAAATATCTCACATCATTCCCCTCCACAAAGGCACCCCGTCCACTGACCTCTCCAATTACCGCCCCATTGCTATACTTTTGCCTCTCTCCAAGATACTTGAAAAATCTATCAACACCCAGGTCTACAACTACCTCCTAGCTAATAATCTCCTCTCCAAAACCCAACATGGTTTCAGGCCATATCACAGTACTACCTCCGCTCTGTTCTCCTTCACCTACAGTATAATTCATCACAAAAACAGTGGCCTCTTCTCTACTGCCATATTTTTAGATCTCTCAAAGGCCTTTCACATGGTATCTCATGAGCTACTACTCTCTACTCTCCCCAACCTCTCCTTCTCACAATTAGCCTGCAACTGGTTCCACAGCTATCTACATGGATGCCAGCAATCAGTAATCTCAGACAGTAACCTATCACCTCACCTCCCAGTTACTCTCAGAGTTCCCCAAGGGTCTATCCTTGGCCCTCTGCTATTCTCAATTTTCACTAACAACCTACATACTGCCACCACACAAGCATCTCTTATACAGTACGCAGATGACTCTACTCTCAATTGCTCTGGCCCCACTCTACCAGAACTACAACAAATCACACAGAAATTATTCTCTTCTGTAGAAAGCTGGCTATCCAATGCTCAGCTCCTACTTAACCCAAGTAAGACAAAGCTTCTCCTGTTTCAGCCTTCCAAAGCCACACAAAACACCCCCCCACTTCAACATTCTTACCAAAGACAATACCATTATATCTCCATCAGAACACACAAAATTACTCGGTGTGAAAATTGGCAACAAACTTAGATTTGACACCCACATATCTCTCACAATAAAAAAAGGTTCACAAGAAACTTGGTGCATTATATCAAAGCTGCCAATTCCTAACCAAGGTGGCTAGAATCTCCATAGCCAATTCCCAGCTAATCTCCACCCTACTCTATGCATCCCCCATACTTACCAACTTTAGACAGACAGACCTACACAAGCTGGATGCTTGTTACAAAAAAATTGCTAAATTTGCCACTGGAACCTCCTACCACAGCCATCATTGCATCTCCCTTAAAGAACTAAACTGGCTAGAACTCCCACAACACCTTCAATTTAATCAACTCACCCTCGCTCATAAACTTATTAACCACCCCCTTAACATCCCTTCCCTTCAAACCCTTCTCCAACCATATCACTCCACTAGGCCCTTAAGATCAAGCAACAAAAATCAATTCAATGTTATCAAGCCCAAAAACTCAGCAGGAAAAGCCATATTTTCATGTGCCATATCTAAACTTTGGAACAATCTTCCACCCTCTATAACTTCTCTACCTTCCAGCAGCCTTTTCAAGACTGCACTCAAATTCCACTTAAATTTGCACTGACTTTGTCCTTGTTCTAATCCAGACTAGCACCCCCACCCTTACCTCCCCCCCATCTAGACTCTTAACCCAACTATACTACCGCCACTACTAACCACAGTCAGAATTAGCTAGTTGTCTTTACATACTTTAACATCTTGTCTGACAACTTTGTTACTAATATTATAAACGACAAGACAATATCTTAACTTGCAACATTTACTGTATATACCGTTGATAATCAAGATCTTGTTATTGTATTAAAGTCAACAGCCTGTAATGTTGTTTACTATTGCTGCAACTTTGTATCTCTATTTATCATGTACATGATGTGGAGCTTTTCTCCCCAGGCATCCGCTGAAAAAGGACCTGCATCCAGTCAAAATTGCCCAGTAAACAAATATAAATAAATAAAAAAATTTACTTTTCTCATTTTTTTTATTTTAGGCAAATCCCATTTGCACTCCGCTGCCCTATGCTTAAATGGCCGAGATCGGCCAAAAAAAAGTTTAATTTTCGTAATAATTAATCACTATTTAATGCCAATAGCCTTATATTTGGCCACTGGCATGTCTAATGTACATAATACATGCTTTTCCATGAGCTGTCATGCCTCTGTTTTTTCAGTTGCAGAAATGTACTCAGCTATTTTCTGAATACATTTCTCTGCTGACATTGTTCTAGCATGGAGACCTGGCAGCTTGGTGAATCACAACATTACCTCATTTGCATGGTTTTCATGAGCAAATTAGGTGATTTGCATATTTGCCAGCTTTGCTTGCTAGAACAGTGTAGGACCGCTCCTGCACGTGAAAACGGCACTATCCTGAATCGCTTGGTGGCCATTTTCCATACAGGAGCTCCTACACTGTTCCTGCATGGAAAATACGGCTTCCTGAATCCCAGGGATTGTCTCTGCTCTGCACCCTCTAGTGCATTGTGTCTGCACTTGCCTACTAAGATTCCATTGACTTATGCCAATTAATTCAAATGTTGATTTTCTTAATGTATTATATTTCTGAACTACGACTGGAAATATTAAGTTATATCCTCTGTCACCGAATTCATAACTCAGTATAATTTAACTAGTTTCAGTTTCTGCACAAAATAAGTAACAAAGATATAGACAATAAACTCCTCAAGTGCAATTGGTTAAATTGACCTCTTTGTAACATTATATTTCACTCTGACAGATAACTTAAATGTGATAAAAATGCATAATTTTAGCATTTGACGTTTATCACATCAAATTGTCACAGCACAATTATTGGGTTTCTCAGCTCATCTTAGAGCTTTCACATAAAGTCTCAGTGAGCAATCTACATCATATAGATTACTATTGGTTAGCTTGGGAATTAAACCCATTTTGTATTGCTGTTTACCTACTTGGTGTCAACTACTTGAAAACATGCTTTTGTTCCTTTATTTTACACTTGCATATTTGCAAAAATCATTAACTTTACCCCCATTTGCTACTCGATCCTGTTAACAACTGTACATGACTTTTTAGCATGGTTATAGGCACACCTAGAACATAGCTGTTGCTTAACTAAATCCCTTTCATTGTTTATCTCATCTGTCTCAGGCATTACTGATGCTTTTCTGTTGTCATAAGGCCTGCTGCATTTCTTACCTTATGCTTTGACTTTCCATCTGCAGTTTGTCTACTATCAGCAGGCTTTAGCTTTCTTTTAATTTTACACAATCATCAGGAAGCCCTTTCATTTGAGCATTTGTAACTGTATGTTTCTATACACATTCACAACTGTCTCCAGTGTTAACTCTGTTTCTGACAAATGCTTATGGCTTATTCTGTCTTCTCTTATAGAGCATGTATTTATTTATTTGCTTACGTACTTATATATTTGCTTAATCTTTTTAACTAGGTTGGTGGACTGGACTACTGGCATTTTTCAGCCATGACCTCGGCTCAAATAACATTAAGACAATATAGCAAACATACAATCAATTAGAGAACAGAGCAACATAAGTCAGTACAATAGGTAATATAAGAAATAACAGTGGAGTAGCAATAGGATTAACAAATATAAAGAAACAGAACTGTATTCTGTATATGCTATACAGAAGATCTTTGAAGAATTTCTGCACTTGGTTGGAATACATTATCCTCCAGATCCAGCAAATGGCCGTGAAGTAATAATTTATTTCTGCATGGAAGCGACCGTTGCTGTTCAGCATGGCAGTGCGCCATGCATATGTGTGAAGGCATTCTGCCGTGCTGTAAAACGGACATGGTTCTGTGTATGAGTGCAAGGGGTGTGTCTGAGAGCAGAGCTCTCACAATACACACACACCCTGCACTCCAGAATTGCCGTTTGGCAATTTAAAACAAGCGAGAATGCTCGTAATACCCCCAACCCATCAGGGTATGAAATATGGACAAATCCATAAGGGACAATCATCCCTACCAAGCCATAAAGTTGATAGACTAACAGGTTTAGCAAAAGCACATAGCGCACACCTCCCAACCCATCAGAGTAAGGAATCTGGGCAAAGCCATAAGGGTCAATCATCCCTACAAAGCCAGAAAGTTGATAGAATAACAGGTTCAGCATTAGCATGGATATTCTGAAGGGTACAAATTAAAAAACACAACAAATAAGTTATTTTTTGACATATGCAATAATGTTTAAGCGTAGCTGCGTGGGTGTGTCCATTGCTTAGCTATGCTTAGCCCAGCTGAAACGGCAGGATAAGTTAAAAAGCAATAGACATACAGCACAAACAATAGTGTAGCAGCTAGAGTACATGCCTTGCATGTAGCCATTCATGGTTCGACCCTTACCAAAGCCATTTCCATTTTGTATGTCTAAACTTACAATTTTAATTTATTTGTATATTTATGTAGGAACTAACTTATTTTTCACAACCAGAGTAGTGTATTAGGCCCAGATGTGAGGTGTCAGTGTAATAAAGTAGTGAAACCCCCATATAAACACAAGTGCCCCATACAGTATAGTCACACAAGAATAAATTAATTACAGCACATTGGAGAAGGTCAGGGAAGGTAAATAAATCTATATTATGTGATGAATGATGAATGAATACCATACAGGTGTTAGACCAATATAATAAAACATAAGCAATGCTAAGCATTGCACAGCTATGCTGACCAGGTGTAAGCACTGTGTACATATGAATATTAAGCAATGAATAGCCCAGCTAAGTGGATTTGCCCATTGGTAAGCAATGCTGAACCTGCCCCTTTAAGCACTGTTAACCTTAGCTAAGCAGGTTTGCCCGTAGCTTACCCTAGCTCAGCATTTTCAAAACGGTCCAATCATGGCAAAGGGCAGGAAATTGGCTGTATTTAAACCCCACAGGTGGGAATACAGCTCATAACTGGTTGTAACTCTCCACTGTAGGAAGTATAGCAGGTGATGGAGAAAGCATGCTCTTTCATGTGCAGTACTGGGGCAAAAAGGAGTCCAAGGTCATGGTAGGACTCCTGGAAAAAAAAATGATGTGAGACTGCTACAGGACCAGTACCTGTCCTGCACATTCCTAGCTACTTTCCCTATTGCCCTTCCCTCTGCATGCCCCCTTTTTCACCACTCTCCTATCACCCCTTTTTCTTTTCTTTCAAGGACATTAATGTGGGGGTAAGCGGGAGAAAGCTATTTTAAGCAGTAGTAAGCAGGATTAAGCCTTTTTCGTTGCGCTAAGCAATGCCTACACAAATTAAGCACTTTTCAGGCTGTCTGTAAGCATATTTAACCAGAAGTTAGCATTGCATACCACCACGCAAACTTGCGCAAACCTGCTTAAAAGTTGCTTAATCACACAGTATCCAACAGCCCTTGGTCTGGCCAGCAACAAAATAATCAGCCCTTCCAAGTCTTGAACCCAAGACCCTGCACACCATAGCCAAGGCAATGTGCCACTAAGTAATCTGAGATGTAGATATGTTTGATATTTTCCCAAACTCATCATGCAGTGCAGTCATTCAACAGTAGGTAAAATGTATTCATATATGTATATGAATATATGTATATGTTTATTTATTTATTTATTTATTTATTTATTTATTTAACATTTGTTGACTGGGAATGTCCGACTAGGTTTCACAGAGCCTGTTTTCAGCGGAGGCCCGGGGAGAAATGCTCCAGATGCATGTCTTTGGAAATACATATATACATACACACATATAAATATATATATATATATATATATATATATATATATATATATATATATATATATATATATATATATATATACATGTCCCAAAATGCCCATACAAACATATGCTGCTGATAGACCACCCACAACTGGGGCAGCATGCACAGTCGGATACAAAAGCAGCCATGACACTCACATCTGCCCCCCCACAGTCCAAATAAATGAGTGAACAGTACACTGCTACAAAATCATGATAGGCCATACACAATGGCCAGGCATACACCAATCTCTTAGCAAAACAAATCAAATGTCTGAACATAGCAAGAAAAATACAACCAGTCAGTAATTCACAAATTTTTATTATACTTTAATGTCTTAGCCAAAGCCTTCAAGGAGTAAACATCACCAGAAATACACGTCTTAATCCCAAGAAGCAATTAATACCTAATTACATAATTTAATGCACAGCCTCCAATTACACTCATCATTTCACACATAAGGGATAAAGTATCACAGTAAATATTAATACATTGAAGTCTGTACATAACAATTGTCCTTTTATGACTGTTTCATCACACTGGGATAGAGCTGGTGTAAATAGGTGGCAGCATGGCTTTTGTAGGTGATGCTTATGACCAGGTGATGCTTGTGCACATTTTCAGAAATAGTACCTTGAGACCCACTACTGTCCCCATTGCATGATTTATTCAGATGTATAGCTATAGAACTGACATATTTTTTTATCAGTAATATATCTGACATGTTCTAACAGCCTAGTTTTAAAACATGTGTTACTGTCCCCCACATAAAATATGTTACAAGGCCATCCAAGAGCATTCCCCATACACCTACCACTTGAATGTGCATATTTCAACATGTTTCCTAGCCATTCCCCTCAGCAGGAATTACAGCAGTAAATAATGATAGACCAGTATACCTATCCACCTACTACTTTATGACATCTGGACAAAGCCTGACATAATTGGTGGACAGAAGCCCAAATACATGGCCATTCATGGAATATTGCTGTTATACACTGATAAAGTTGCTGGTGTTACAGGGTTTGTTGTAACATATCATTGATGAGGGATAGAAAGTCAGAAAAAAATGGAAGTTACCATCTACATAATGCAATCACCAGAGTATGCTACTGATTTGCCAAGGACTACACCTGTCTGGGGGATGGCCCATACATAACAGACTAACCTATGGCCATTATGTGGATGGCCCTACAGTTGAGAGCAATGCAGAGACAGAACTGTGTCAGACTGAAAGCAATGCAGAAGTAGCATGTGCAGACAAACCCTGTTAAACTAGCAGTGTTCCAAACATATAACATCAATACTTGCATTCTGCTCCTGTGTCCTGAACCTTCCCCACCATTTAGTTGACTTGTCTCCACAAGTATTGTAAGAGGTAGTAGTGCACACAACTCCAGGTTGTCATCCTCACAAGTAAGGGAAAGGGCCAACATCCACATGGAGTACTCATTTATAGGTCTGTGTTGCCATGACATTGGCTATTGGAAGAACTACACAGCTGCTCTGTGTGCAATTAGCAAGTGGGGAACCCTAATAGGTGCACAAGCCATCACCTGGTCATAAGCATTACCTACAAAAGCCATGCTGCCACCTATTCAAACCAGCTCTATCCCTGTAGTGCACAGGGAGAGAGAGAGAAATAACAAATGGGACATAAAGTGAAAAAGAGAAGAAAGAGAGGTAAGTGGAACATGTAAGCAAGTAATTGAATCTAGTACGTCATCTGTAATAATGGAAAATATGGTTTGGAGGAATATATGTCCCAACAAGACATGCTGTACTAATATCCTGCTAAACAGCTGCTATGACCATAGCATCTGGCCCACTATGCAGTGGGAGATATCACAGACATACCTCTCAACTGTACAGATCCTCACAGAATGTCCACATATTACCATCATGTATTTTTGTCTGTTCCTCTTGAGATCTGTACTTTACTGGCAAATAGCTGAGGATTGAAGTCATCAGGTAATGGTAAACACTTGAGTTTGAGACTCCACATCCTTAAGAATATTCACTGTAATGCTAAATGTATCATTCTACAAACTTCTTATGTTTGTAGCAGGTATATATAAAGTCTGTCCCTATTTATCCCACCATCATTTTAGGCATTGTCCAGATGTGATGCTCTGAGGGGTTGTGAGGTGGGAACACAGCTCATGAGCCTGACTCACCTGTGAAAGTACAGCTCATATATGAAAACTGCAGGGGTGTCTGTCAAACAGCTGTGACTGTGCCACTGTTAGGCCAGTTAATGGGATGTTTTCCATATCCATATTACCTCTGATTATGAGTATGGCATGTTTTCCTTCTAAAGCTAAGACACCTGTAGAGGGTGTGTGCATAGTATAGTATTGTTGCAGATGTGTATTGAACTGCATGTGATATATTGACTTAATAACATTCAACTGTACAGTGTTCTGATGGACAATAAGTGCATTTGTGACTGATATCTGTAGTAACATACACATATACCTGTGTTATGTCACCCAAACCATTGGTGGGTCTCTCAGCAATGGCACTGTAACATAATAGTCTACTTATGACTGTTGGACATCTTCCAGGTTATCTCAGTGATGTCAAACCCTACTGTGCAATCAATGTACTAATGTATGGTACAGCTATATTAATACAGTTTCAATACTAATGTCCCCTTTGACACCCATTTATCTGTGCCATTGTCCAGACATACTGCTGTAACAGGTTAAGAAGTATGATTGAACAGCAAGACTGTAAATACAGTGTGCCATGCTTACATTCAATAGAAATGTATACCAAGTATCCCCTGAGCACATGTATGTATGCATATGTTCAGCTGGAAGGGACAAAACTAATCATATGGGTTTCAAGCAGCCAGGTAAATATTTTGTGCATGTTGCACATGTGTGTTATATCAGTGTCAGTGCATGCAACAGACATATATGTGTACAGCTACTGGTGGTTGCATTGCCCTGACACTGATGTGGGTACTGGAGTTGGCATGATTATCAGGTATTAATCAGAGAAGTGTCCACCTGTGTTATGAACCTCTGTCCATGCCTACCACTACCAGCTATCTCAACACCTATATACAGTGGATATCACAAGTGCACACACCCCTGTTGGAATGCCAGGTTTGTGTGCTGTATGACAATCAGACCACAGAAAAATCATTTCATGATGTTTCTCATCTTGAATGTGACCTGTAACCTGTCCAATTCCATTGCAGTACAATCAAAGGTGTGTCTAGGAAGGTGAGCAACTATTGCCAAGTGAAGATGTTCCATGATGTTAGAGTCCAGACCAAGATGGATGAATGCTGTAACCATCTCAAGAGGTGCATACACAAGTTTAAGGGTGTGCACAATCATTCGACTGGCGTATTGTACTGAGTATTATTTCCATATGTTTTCACAAACCAGATTTTTATGTTTTCAATTGAATTGTACAGGCTATAGTTCACACTATAGGTGAGAATTGTTATGAAATGAGTTATTGTGGTGTCATGTTCCAATTGTACAAATACCAGGCAGTGTATCAGGGGTGTGTAGCCGTTTTATCCACTGTAGCTATATGGACACAGCAGTACCTGACCTGTATATCCAACCTCCACCAAGGTAGAGCAATCCACTTTGGTGGACAGCAGCAATACACAAACCACATAATAGTTTGCTACGTTGGCTGTGCAGGGACACATAGGTTCAGGCAACAACTTTGAAGCAAGTCCACCTATATCGGAGCAAGCAGGTAAGTTCACAGGTGTTATCCTGTAAGGCTGACTATGACTATGAATCAGACATATCCACACTACCAAGGACAATTGCAACCATTTCTCCACATATGTTGTAAGTCTCAGATGAAACAACACAATTCACCCTGTAGTGGGGTAAAGAACACCTCATACACACATGCCATGGATATAGGCGGCCTGCGTCACACAGGTCAGATGGGAACATTGCCACCCTGTCCACCCCAGTCGTACATGGAGATATGAACATCAACTACACTCCTCCCCACAGTAATGGTGAGCAAGTACATATTGCCTACTGATGGCAACAACAGCATATCTCCATGGAGCATACTAACATCAGTGTCTGCCTCCTACATGAACTCAGGCATGTGTTCGGAGCTCCATCACACACCACAGTCAAATACAGATCCGCCACCATACACACACCATCCACATGGAAGATGACCACTATCAACCCCCTACACAGACATGAATGGAGGAAAGAGGATTACAATCAAGTGTCCAACATTGGGAGGAATAAGATAGCTCAAGGGCAGGCATGTAATGCAAGCTGCTATACCCTTGATAGCTTGGAGATTTCTGGGGAAGTCTGGATTATTTGCAAGTAATACCACTGTTGATGTGCATTTTGACAACAGTATGAGTTCCTGTGACCCTTTCCTGTTCATGTCTTCCAGGTAACATTCAGACTGCTCACCTACCATCATTCTCTGTTGGGAAAACAGACATCATCACCCAATATGTGATTGGACTTTATGCCATGTCATGTGGATGGACAGCAGATGATGTGTGGGAGAGGACTGCCCTGTGGAACAGTCTGGTCCACAGGGTAAATTATGCCAGACTACAGAGCAGAAATTACATGCATGTGCAGCATCAGCCACCAACCACAAATGCCATGCCCATCAATGGGCTGCTGCTGTAGCAATGGACCAGCTAGACACAGGTGGGGGCCCCAGCCATCTAGTCCCCACTGACACCCACCGAGGAGCTCCTCACCACACTTAGCCCACATGCCGAATGCACAGGCCATGATGCTGATGGAAGCACTGTGAAGGTTGGTTGCACACACACACTGGATGAGGAGCATGCAGCTAATGTATCAGACATACATGTTTCTGTATTGTATCTACACTCATGTGTCAAGTCCATCTGCAGTTGTTGATGGGGTTTTCTAATGCACAGAGCTGTACATCTATGGTGAGGACAGGACAGTGTGTATTATTGGGGTTAGTACTGCAGATGTGCAGACATGCTGCAGCCATCCTGTACCAAGGCCACATGTGAGTCTGCTGACAATAACTCCCTCTCACAACTACCTAGGTCTCTCTGGTCTGCATATGGGATAGCAGCCTGTAACTGGTGGGTATTACATTGTTCTGTTGTTGCCTGGCAATACCCAAGGCATGTGAAGCACATGCAATGTACCATGCACACAGCATCAGTAGTAGCTATATTGCTTTATGTAATAGATATATTGCTTGTTCTGCATGTTCACTTGTGCTGGGGTTAACTGTATTGCATTACAATGGTCACCACTGGGGCCTATCTGACATGAATTCAACATTCCTGCAGCATACCTCAGAACTTGCCAGTGCCAAGACGTCTGGACAGAGGCCACCAAATTGTACTGGACAAATGTCCTAAGGTAAAGTCATGCGTGACACATCACTGGTATACAGTGGATATAAATTGTGTACCCACCCCTCTTAAGATGCAAGGTGTTCCTGTTACATACAAATTAGGACCACACTATCACAGTCCACAGCTCTTCCAGCCTTTAATGTGACCCATAACAGGTACAGTTCACTTGTAAAACCAAGTATCAGTACTCATGTATTCCACCTGCAAGTCAGGCCCACCTGTGAGGGTGGCAGACATCCTATCGACATGATGTTTCACTCAGGTATGATACCTCATGCTGCCATATGTGTCAGCACACTCATTGTGGCCTATTTGGCTATAATATCACATACACAGGCATTGTTAAGGCACACAGACTACTTCTGACCATGTATAGGTTTCAAACATATGGATATTCCAGACACATTTGTAAAGAGGACTGCACAATGGTTTAACCTGCTGCATGTGAGGCAGATGCTGTCACCACACTGAATAAAGTAATGGCAGCGGGAGGTGGTAACCAGCCATGTATGGTATACACATCAAAATGGTATACGCCACACATGATATGATCCTCACACACACACACACACACACACACACACACACACACACACACACACACAAACAGTTGCCAGCATTAGGAATAGAACTCTTGCCTATCTCGGTATTCCTTCAATAGTGCTGTGCAGTTATCAGATGCACCACAGAAGTTACATGTTTCTGTCTCTTCCAAAGCTACTTCTAAGGTGGATGACTTCAACAGGTCTACTACAGTAGAGTTAAAGGAAGTGCAAAGAGTAATACACAGGTCAAAAATTGTATGATCTAGATAGTAAATCATTCACACACACATACACTTGCCAGTATTGGGATTAGAACTCCTGCCTAGTTAGGTATTCTTACTTTAGTGCTATGCAGTTATGAGATGCGCCACAGAACGTATACATTTCCAACTCAACCCAAGGTACTTCTGAGGTGGATGACATCAACAGGTCTACTACATTACAGTGAAGGGAAGTGTAAATGGTAGTACACATGTCAAAAATGGTATGAGCTAGATAGTACATCATTCACACACACATACTTGCCAGTATGGGATTAGAACTTCATCCTATTTAGGTATTCCTATTATAATGTTATGCAGTTACTGCATGTGCTACAGAGTTTACTGAGTTTTCATATGGCCAAAGTTGCTGATAACTGCACAGCTGTGATAAAGTATTACAGGTGGCAGACAGTCTGCCTTCTTTTCCTCTCATACATCATGCTAGTTCTTTCTGTCTTGCACTTCAACTAGCATTATGGCTTGGCACTTCACCAGGTTATTGTATCATGAGGTGTGGCACACCTGTGAGCCATCAGCAGTACTCGTTCATCACAGATGTCGCCCCAGTACTTGTTAGTTATGTACACCCCTCTTAGCATGTTTGAAGGGTGGTTATCTGTGCTTTCACCCATTGACCTGGTGCACATGTCCATTCCAGGGCACTGTTGCAACTGCCACATGTACACAGACAGCCCTCCCCTTTAAACTCCAAACACTCAGACCTGTGAGGGTTACTCATATATAACCCAATGTGGACATATGCACTCTCCAGCATATAATGGACTAGCAGGATAAGAGGATAAGATCAACACCTGCACCACACCATATGGCACATGTAGCTCACTGTGACACCCACTTTGCCATGACATACAGTGAAAAGCCACACATCCACCTTCTCAGAGGCACTCAATGGGCATCTATTCAAACAGCACAGAACAGCAAGGCAGACACCCACTCAGACACCACAACATGGCACATGCCAAGGAACACATATTTAACCTACAGTGTGCCCCGAAACTAAGCCTCTAAGGCTAACCACCTTGCACAATACAGTGATCATGGGTAACACAATACTGAGGCACACACACCCCACTCACTAGGTTGAATATGGAGCAGGTAACAGCCAAATATCAATCACATGCCAGCATCTAACACATGACACAGCCAGTCATGTCACTCCACAATAACTATGAGTATCTTTCCATATCCATGTGGGTGTGAATGAATTGGGTCACACCACCCTGGACTAAATGACACGATACATGGTTGAACTCTCTAACTATGTGGTTCAGGTAGGTGTGACAGTAGCCCTGGGCAGTGTACCGCTATCACCCAGAATGATGCTGCGGTACTATTAACAGATGGTTGACTGCAACATTGGCTTATATGTGTCATTGTCAGGGGATCCAGGGCCTCTCTGCCTGGAATGGGATGATTGCTAAAACCCAGTGATTTGACATGGATGTCCTACATCTGTCACTGCTGGGTTGCCAGGTAATGGCTATGTGTCATGCCACACCTATGGTACCTTATTGGGCAGTGTTCCTAATGTTATTATCACCATAACAGCTACACATGTATGCAATCTGACGGTCATGCTGCTCAACAGTGAACATCTAACTGTCAGGATGCAGTCACTCATAACAGTTGGAGTGGAAAACACATGTCTGCTGCAGCGGAGAGGTGGTTCACAACAGCAGACAGCAGACCTGCAGTATCAGGCTATGATGCATTCCACAGCTGTCAGCCCCCAAACATGGACCACACCACACCTCAACAGGTGGTGTTGTCTCCATATTCATTATGGATAGGAACACCTCCAGACTAGCATCCCATCATAATGCACTGGAGATACTTCTGGTACAACCGTCTTGGGGTAATGGTGCTATCCAGACCGTAGCCTGTTATGGGTCCACATCTATGTCTGTAGACTGTCAATGCACATTCTTCAACACCCTGCCATCTCTGAAGGTCCAATGCAACACTGACATAGTACGAGTCTTCAACTAACCCTTCATCACCAGGGGAATATTGCCAATCGTCGGTACTGTGGACCAACACTTCTGGGATTCATCATTTCCATTGCCCTAGACCAGTGCATACTGACCCATGGTAGAGGATGCAACAGCCATGATCTGTGTTGACCACTTAAATATGGGACCATTGCTCATCCCCAGATGTCAATCCCTGCATGGTAAGATTCACACAGGCTGCAATCAACATGGAACTCAACATGTCAGTCACACCCCCCACAAAGATAACCACCTGACAAAAACTCTCGAAAGCTGACTTTGCAGCCATGAAAACAGGGGTGGATGCCTTCACTGCACCCATGTCAATGGGATGTAGCTGCATGACTGTGGAATCATACACATAGGCACTGTACAAACAGGTACATGAATGCGTGATACAAGCCAGAGCCAACAGAACTCAGACACTGTCCTCCAAACAGTGGGAAAAATGTGATGGTCCCCTGCCACTACTGAAGTGTACATCAGAAGGAGGACACTGGTGCAGGGAAAGGTGGTGGCCCATGACTGTTGAACTCCATTGTTAGCCTCAAACATAACTTTGGACCCCTCATGGAGTCCCCGATAGGTATCTATGGAAGCAGAGATGTAGCAGACACTGATGACAGTCACAACAGCCGTGATAGTTATATCAACAACCTCCACAGCATTAAATTCAAGTGCTGCAAGTTACTGCACAAAGCTAATACCTATCCTGAGACAATAGATATTGGCCACAGTCTTGGCAACACATTCAGTGTCAGCTTTACCCATCTCTCCCCCCACAAGTGAAGTGCTGAGTGAATGCGTTCTCACATGCTGTACCCATGTCCATTCTAAGCATCTGTGTGTCACCAGGATGTAGCACTGCAGCAAGGCCACAGGGTATGGCAGTGTGGTAATATATCCACCATGTCCTAAGCAGGCTACAGTATGTGTATGGTAATTCCCGTTAGGTAACACAGTGATTGCATATGCCTCAGATTATAGGCTGTAGGTTGTACATAGGTACATGTTGATGTACAACATCTGTTGTAGAATGGAGAATGGTGCATGTTCTGGTTTGAACACACCTCCAATTGCTAATAACCACAGTTACAGGGAATATTCATCAACCAAACACACTGGGATTACTATTCACACACACATACACACACACACACACACACACACACACACACACACACACACACACACACACACACACACACACACACGTACACGCACACACACACAAATTTGCCAGTACTGAGATCCATAGGTTCATTACTTCAAAGGTGTGTAGTAGGAGAATGGGCCTGAAGGCTCTACAAGGCTAGCCCAAGGGAATACCTTGGCATCAGGCCACATGACAATAGTCTCCAGTGTGGCTCAGGGGTGTAGTCACTGGAGTGGTCCCCAGGTGTGGGTATTGTACTCACCATCCACTCATCCAGGTTTCTATTGTGAGTGGCCCATGATGTGCACTGCTTCCCATGTATGTGATCTATCTTCCATAACATGGAGAGTGTCTGTGTTTTGCACATGTCCCACATGCATGTTCCTTGACATTTGGAAGTATACTTGAGGTCTCTGGGGCATGTTGTGTGGACAGATTGGTATCTTCTGATGTAGCATTCCTGACCCCATTTGGTGAGACCTGGCTATGTAAATGAGGTTGTTATTGCACCTACATTGACAGTATGATATGGGTATTCAGTGGACTTAGTGGTGTCTGTCCATACAGGCATGTGTATAAGGCATGGTATTCCCTTTGTAGGATACGTTTGCAGACTCTACAGTTGTTGCTGACATCCAGTGGGGAACATGGCAAAAGGGCCACTGCACACATTTATTTGGCTGGGGATGAAACAGGGTGCCATGTCATTTTACTTGCTGGATAACACACACAGTCAGGAGATGTAACACATCAAAGTACTTTCTGATGTCAGTGGCACTGTTGTGGTCAACAGGCATGTAGTCCACTTCTATCACACTGTGGGTACTATCTGTAAGTCAATATACAGGGGAACTACGAATATAGTGGTTGTTGCCTAGCCAAGTGTGTTTGTGTATGATACGTGGGTGGAGAGTGGTCTCTGAATAATATAAGTGTTGCCTGTATTCTTCACTAATCCATACTGTCACATTTAAGGCTGTGGATTGTCTACACCAACCTCTCTGGTGTTTGACATCATTTGGCCTTGTAATCTGGACATTGTGACATATACTAGGTTCTCAACATAATAATTAAGCAAAACCTACCCCACAATGGATCCTGTTATTGCACAATCACACCAACCCCCCCCCACAGGATACTGATAACAGACACACACACACACACACACACACACACACACACACACACACACACACACTTGCCAGTACTGTGATTCAAACCCCTACCTAGCTATGTATTGCTACTACAGTGTACCGCATTTATCGCATGCACCATGGAGTTTATAGGATGGATGCTGTCCCAAGGTACTTCTAAGGTGAGGAACATCACCAGCCCTTCTAAATACTGGCATTGGGTGATGTAGTGGGTGAGAGATTCAAAAAAAATATTTAACCCTACACGCACATTTACATTTGCTAGGGTTGAGGTTCAAGCCTCTAACAATCTTTTCAGACCATTATGTTATGCATTTACCACATGCACCACTGATGGTTTAGGGTTGGCAACAGGCACTTCTAAGGTGGATTATATCTGCAGAACTGCTTAAGTCAGGCACTGAGATGTGTACTGGGTGTAAATGGGGCCAAAATCTTTGAGGTATGGACATACATATGTACACACGCAAACACTTGCCAGGGATGAGATTCAAACCCATACCTATGTAGTTATTGCTATTACATTGTTTGCATTTATCACAAGTGTCATGGAGCTTACATGTTGGCAAGCTGTGCCAAGGTATCTTTGAAGGTGAGTGACATCAGCAGCAATGGTAAAGGAAGGGTAAGGGAAGTGTTGTAAGTGTGAATGACCACAAAATCAAGCCTCTACCAGGATACATACACTCTCTCATAGAAACACACACATTTACATAGTTGCCAGAATTAGGATTGGAACTCCTACCTAACTAGTTTGCTACACCGTAGTATTATCCAGTTATCGCATGTGCCACGGAGCTTATATGTTGGAAAGTTGTCCAAAGGTATCTTTGAAACTGAGTGACATTACAGCAGTGCTAAAGGAGGGGTAAGGGGAGAGTAGTAAGTGCGAATGTCCACAAAATCAGGTGTCATCAAAGACACACACTCTCACACTCACACAGTTTCACAGTTGCCATGTCTGGCATTAGAACTCCTACCTAACTAGTATGCTGCACTGTGGTATTACAGTTATCACAAGTGCCACTGAGCTTCTATGCTGGAGAGCTGTCCAAAGGTATCTTTGAAGGTGAGTGACAGCAGCAGTGCTAAAGGAGGAGTAAGGGAAGTGTAGTAAGTGTGAATGTCCACAAAATCAGGTGTCAACAAAGACACACACACACACTCTCTCACACAAACATTATCACAGCTGCCAGGACCAGAATTACAACTCCTACCTAACTAGTTTGCTACACTACTACACAGTTATTGTGACCGCTACGAGACATACACACACTAACATTTTAATAGTTGCCATGTCTGGGATTGGAACTCCTACCTAACTAGTTTGCTACACTACAGTATTACACAGTTATCATGAGTGCCATGGAGTTTATAGGGCTGAGATTTGGCTGATAGTTTATTTCAAGTTGACTGACATCAGCAGGAGTGCTAACTTGGGCAATAGGAAGTGCAGTGTGTGAATGGGCCATAAATCATTCCTCTGGAAACACACACACACACACACACACACACACACACACACACACACACACACACACACACACACACACACACACAGTCACACACAACTTTACATTTGACAGGACTGAGTATACAAATGCTACTTGACTACTGATTTGTACTATCATGTTACACAGTTATCACAAGCACCACAGACACTATAGGGCTGAGGGCTACCAAAAGGAATGTTTACAGTGATTGACATCAGCACATCATGTGATATTGGCCAATTGGATGTGTAGTGGGTGGTACAGGCCTCATAATGGAATTTTCTCTGTCACTGTCTGTCTCTCTGTTCCCCACATTTCCGTGTGTGTAAGCTTGACATATTATAGTGTGTTGGCCTTGGATATGTGTGGGTATTCCTATCCAATGTGTGTGTGAAGCATAAATGGTGTACAATTTGGTGTGTGTGCACAGACATCAGCAAATGACATATGTATAGTCCACTGTATTGTCAGACATGGGCTTCATTTCTCTAAGTGTAGGAGCATGCCCAGTATTATTGAATGTGTGAATCCATTCCAGGTAGGGTTGTACTCCAGTCCAGGGTTTGGTGTTCTACACCTACAGCTAGCAACCTGTTTCTGCAGGATATCTGTAGATAGGCTGACAATATGAAGTCACAATGGGTGACAGATAGAGGGATAATATAACTGTAGCTGCCTGTGCTGCTTGTGTTACATGGTTGATGTTAGCAGAGATAATCTGCCTTATGTACTGTTTTACACTGTGATGTATTATGTCAACTACTGACAGATATAATTATTTGCTCACAGTTATTTCCTGGGAAATACAAGATGAATGAAACTGAGTTCAGTAGTGTGGTCTGCAGCCTACACATTCTTGCACAGTCCTGCCATTCTGGAGGTGTAGCTGCAGACACTTGCTGATGGGTCTGTGCAAATGCTCCAGCACCCTGGTACTATGGTGGCTGAGGATCCCCTTCTTGTGCATATATTGACTTAACAGAATAGCCATATCCTGCTCTGGCCATACCTCTCAGCTGTACAAATTCACCCAGGTTGCCCAGAGGTCACTCCTAGATTCCTAGGCTGCAAGCCAGTAGATTCCCCTGGGATGACAGGGTAAGTGTGCAATGTGTTAATGGCAGTAGTTCCTGTCCATATTAATCCATTGGTCTGGATGCAGGCAGGGTGCTGCTTACAGCTAGGGACACACCTGCATGGATCACCTTTCAGCATGCTGCATTCTGTGGGTATTAATATACAGGAGTGGGGTCATACTGTACTCATTCCCAACAGCAAGGATATGACATGTGATAAACCTGTGGCTGATGGTGGGGTAAGCTGAGTGCATGTGTGATATGGAAGCTACTTGCAGCTGACTCACAGATATACCAGGGATATTCCCCTTATGCTGCCTTGTGCAGGGACATAAGCAATCTCTCATTACTTCATAACTGTGCCTTTTGTGGTCTGCCAGTGATTGGCCAGACTACATCAGTATTCCATACTACAAGGACAACTAATGTGCTGCTAACCTGTATGTACAATTCCAAAGTTGTCTACAGCTGACAGTTCCATTTTATACACTCTGTCTAGGGTACTTCCACCTGTGTACTGTGTATATGTATGGGGCCACATTCATGGCATGTCCATCTTTCAGACGGTGACAGATATTGATATCTGGACAGTGAGTATGGATGACTGCTGACATGGGTATTGCTGAGAATCATTGTGTTTGGCACTGCAGTTCTCAGAACATGGCCCTGTCAACCACAGTACTGGCCATAGGTCACCGAGACACAACCATCCATGCCTACATGCTGACCACTTCCAGACAATTTTGAACACACAACAACCTATCACACAGACCCCTGCATATTGTACACATGCAACAATCTATCCTGTAGAATGGGCCATCTCGAGTAATCTGTGCACCACTAATATTACTCTTCACACTTTCATGTTACTGCATTTCTACACAGGATTGTGGGGGGGGGGGAGCACACCTGACAACTTTAAACATTTGCTATGACTGTTCTGGTATTTCAGGTGCTCTGCTGGCTTCCATTTCATATTGTATTCTGACCTATCATGCAGACTGGAGGCATATCAGTAGAGTACAGATCTTAGGTTTTATTGACCTACTTTTCAGTTTCAGACTTCTTACCCTTCAGACTAACATACAATTGCCAGACCTATTGTGGTCTGTCTGTGTAGGTCTGGAGGGGGACTGTTCACCATTGCCATCAATTGGAGGCCTTAGCCCAGCTTTTCTTTATGATCATCTACACCTGTCCTGCTGGCTGAGGCTGGTGGTGGGTATGTGAGCCTTACTGACATGCATGCGTGTGTCCTATGGACAAATGTTTGGGCCACCACATGTACTGCAGTGGGATTTGTCACCTTGTCTAGCACTGCCTAGTATGTTGACACCAGTATTTGTTATGGATTTCATGCTGCCCATATAGGTGTCCACTATCTGCTGCCATCCCATTCAGCCACCTGATTCCCTTGCATACTCACGCCCATACCATAGCTACAACTATCAGGACATGCTACTCCATTCAGTAATTGATAGGAAGAGTGAATTACCTTCTGGCTGGGCCTGTACTGAGGACAGTGCTGGAGGGCTGACTATGTCGGATGCACATAGTACACACTGTATACATGGTAAAGCACAGGTAGTGTCATGTTTGGCATCCCTTTTACTGTATGTGCATGTCAAAGAGAGGTATCATTCCCTGGGTCCCTACCGTGTCAGTGTATGTGCTATGCATTGCCTCTTTGCCAAAGCCTGGGCATACTGGGCATGCCTCTTTATGTCTACATGGGCAGGCTCAGGTAGTTTCTCCTCTGAGTCACTCTGTGCCTGTGATGTCCTTGGCAGAGGTGGGGGGCTGTTTGGCCTTGCCCTATGCTGGTCCTGCTGCAGCTGTTTCTGCAGTATCATATTGTGTAGCATGGCTCATACTATGAACATTTGTGTACATGTAGCTGGAGAGTACTGCAATGCTCCACCGGATATGTCCAGGCAGCAGAACCATTACTTGAGCAGGCTAAACACACGCTCTGTTATGATTCTGGTTTGTTTGTGTGCCTCATTATGGAGTTCTTGTTTAGGTCTGTGTGCATTTCTGAGGGGTGTCATCAGCCACAGCTCCAGTGTATAGCCAGCATCCCCCACTAGGTGGCCATATGGGATGTCCCTACTGGCAAATGACTGGCACAGCTGTGTCATATGCTAGATGTGGGAGTCATGAGCTTTCAGGGCTGCCAGCACACACATTCACTATAATACCCGGAGCATCACACATGACCTGGCAGTTGATGGAGGGGAAGCCCTTGCCATTTATGTAGACCCTACCCCGCTCACTGGGTGGTGCTTTGATGTGTATGTGCGTACAATCTATAGCACCCACTACCTCAGGGTATTCTGCTATTTGGTGGAAGAGATGCATATTGCTGGTCAACGCCTCATGGGTGTTGAGGAAATATATGTGCTCACCGGCATGTGCTGGCATGGCATCCAGGAACTGGTGGAGTACCCTGGATGCTGATGCCTGTGAGATCCCCATGATATCCCCAGTTGCCCTTTGGAAGGTACCTGTGGCTAGTATTCTTAAGCCGACACATACCTTGGTATCCACTGGGATGGTTCCCCTCTGTTGGTTCTGTCTATAAGGCGGGGCCAGCACAGCTCAACAATTTGCTGTAGAATGTCCCTGTCCACCCTATAGCGATCCACCATCTCCAGCTCATGTAGCCCCTGGTAGGGTACCCTGGATGTGTACAGTCTTCTCCTCCTCCTCACTGTGGGATGGTCCTTAACATTCGCATCCTCACCACCCTCAGCCTCTTGCACATATTGATGTATGAGAGCGACAGCAGCTCCTAACATTTGTTAGTTTTATCAGGTAAAAATTCCCCATCTGTGTACACTAGTGGTGTAGAGTTTGTGGGAAAAAACAGACTGAAAGGTGTTTGCATAGTTTATAGTAGTGTGCTGGGTTGCTGCCTGTGTAATTGGCTGATTCTGATATATTTCTCCTGCCAGCTATGCTAGTTCTCCTTGATTGCCTTCCTATTGCTGTTTTCCCTTTCCATTGCCTTCCTGTTTAAGCCCAGAGGTGCTCCGCGCATACCCAGTTCTCAGATGTGAACAGAGCTGCTATTTCCTATTTTTTTTTTTTGTTTTGTTTTGTTTAAAACCCGGTGCGCTGTGTGCACACCTATTTAGGTAATGTAAACACTGCTAGGCACCTTCAGACACACTCCCTTCCTTATCTTTGCCTAGCTAACGGAAAACACAGGCCACACAGCTCCAATAAGCTTACAGCATGCATGACATTCCCCCTTATGAGGTCATCCACCTCTTAGACTTATACAATGGTGTTGCTGCACCTACACGGTTGGGTGCAAGCTAACACTGAGAGGAAATCTGTGATTCAGTATCACTCCCCTCATTTACATAAACCAGAATGCTAATTCATAGTTACCACACTCACACTTAGCCTTCCCCCTTAGCAACCACTATTCCATGGTATTGTTGTGTTATGCATGCCATTGACTCTTATGGCAAAAGGCTGATTTGGGTATAAAAGCTTATTTTCCCCTTTTTTTCTTATTTTTGTGGGGATCCCATTTGCTCACTGCTGCCCTATGCTTAAACGGCCGAGATCGGCCAAAAAAAATAAACTTGTTTTTTTATAAAATTGCAACTATTTTTCATGCCAATGGCCATATATTTGGCCATTGGCATGCCTACTACATTGAATACATGCTTTCTTTCGAGCTGTCATGCCTCCGTTTTGTAATTTGCAGAAATGTATTTGGTTAGTAACCGAATACATTTCTGCAGGCTACACTATTCCTGCACAGATGCCTGCCTGCTTCCTGGATCACTAATTCACCAACTTTGCATCGTTTTCACCAGCAAATGAGGTAATTAGCATATAGCAGTAGTTAGGTTTACCACCTGTCCCACTTGTCCCTCTTTGGGCAGTTGTGCCCTGCAAAACAAAATTGAAAAAATGGCAAATGTCCTGAGATTTTAGGAGAAAAATATTTCCTATATTTTCTTTAATAGTTGCATAAAACAGTTATTTTGTATCTGAAACAACTAAATGTTATAAGAAACAGAATAAGCAACTAAAATGCTACAAGAAAAAGCTTTTATTTAGGTAAAAAAGTGAAATTCTGTCCTGCGTACTGTTCATGGGTATGTTTTGCCCTGCAAAATATGATGTTTTTACAAAAAATGTCCCACTTTGGTCATTTGAAAAGGTGGCAACTCTAGCAGTGGTGCCCGTGCAGGAATAGTGTAGAAGTGCTCATGCACGTCCCAGGAGCTTGTTCCTGGATTGCTCAGTGGCCATATTGCATGCAGCAGCTCTTGCACTATTCCTGCACTCCGTGCAGAGCTTGCTGAATCCAGGGGTATATTATTATCATGAGAAAGTACAGTTCTGTCATTAATAGTCATATATTACCACACACAGTTCTGTCAGCGGTGAACCGCGCGCAAATCATCAAACTTAGTGTTTGGATCTAGTTGATAAATCAATCAGTTATGGATCAAGAGTCTTGTAAACTTTGATTTCTTGGAAAAAATGACAAATTACATTGAGTTCTTTTTATGTTTCCAGTATTGCCGCAACTTATGCTTTCTAGTACCCAAGTCAGACTGTTATTCTTTGAGTAAAGTTAATATGTTAAATAATTTAATCACATTCATTTTTATTTAAATATTTGGTAATTGACAAGATGGACTGGGTACAAAGATACTTATGAGATGAAACACATATTTTTGTACTCTGTACCCTGTTGTCAAGACTTTATTTTATGAACAGCACAAATGTGTTTATCATTGCCTTTGCAAACATACGAACAATTTTCAGCCATGACAATAATAAAAAGAGGTCAAAATGTAACTGCTGCATAGGCCAAAAAATTAAATATAAGAACAGAGCCAGGACAATACACTTGTAATGATTACTCTGAGATTACTAATCCTCTTATTTACATATGACTTACTCATTGTTTCACAGCTGTAAAATAAAGCAAACAGCATTGTGACCAGACTAAGGCACATGATTTATATCCAGCTTCACCAAAGCAGTTGCATTCATATTTTTTAAAAAGAAAGTCTTTTGAGTGTATTTTGAAAGGAGCAAGAGAATGTTGATGCCTAAATTCTGCAGGAAAAGTGTTCCAGCAGACTGAACTTAATTTGGACAAAGCCTCTTCTCCAATAGCTATGCTAAAATGGAATCTTTTTACCTCAGGGTTAAAACATAATCATTATTTAGCCATTGTTAGCACATCATTCTGTACCAATTTGTAGAAACATAACAACTTGCTGTTTTTCCTTCACTTTTTCAGATAGACCCTAAGCAGTGCTGCTTCCAAGTTTCTGACAAATTTTAATGAAGAATCAATGCTGCCGGTAGCGTAAGATAAGTAGAGGAGCCTATAATTAATCTTTAATTACTGTTAATAAAAAGCAGGCAATGGAATTTATGAAAAGCCCCAAAGGATTCACAATATGTGAAAGAATAACATCAGGTTTGTCTGAAGTTTCCTTTTTCTTTCTAAATTACAAATGAGTTGCGGCATTGAGATATTTATGAGGAATTTAATTTGCTGAGTTAGCTAAGAAGTGATGAAAAAGAAAATTGTCAATAAATTCAAAGTAGTTTCTGTTTTTAATGTGAAACCAAAACAGATGTATCTTATAATAGTGGGTTAACCAAACTGCAATATTTTTGAAAATTATTCAATGGTCATGGGGTTGTTCAGAAAATGAAAAATGCTCCCAGAAAATTGCTTTCCTGCGTGTTTGGAGCCTGTTTTTCTCAACTCTGACAGAGGAGTAGGTTTGTATGCATAGTCATTACACATAAGCACAAGGGGTATGCATGGGGGTTGCAAACAAAAGCAACTTTGGTGCGATTTAGAGACAGTAGCTGTACTTAGAGGCAACTGTTAATATCAGTTTGAGAAAAAACCTATGCAAGTGAGGGAATAATAGGTGTAATTGAGTAATGTGTGAAAAGTCTATGGGCAGGATTCACGAAGGCTTGCACGGAGTCTAAGAGTAGTGTAAGACTCCATGCAGCCTTCGCAATCCAGGAACAGCCCTAAATTCTGTGTAAGAGACCAGCTAAAACGTCTCTTACATGGAGTGGGCGTGGATATGCTAATCACCTCACTTGCAGCCCAAAGGTATGCAAATGAGGTAGATTAGCGATCCAGGAAGCCCAAAGCAGCCTGTGTAACAGCTGTTTTAGCTGCAGAAATGTACTCAGTTGACAACTGAGTAACTTTCTGCAAAAACCACAATGGAGCCATGTCAGCTCCAAATAAAGGGTGCATATGTGTCAGGCAGCATGCCAATGGCCAAATATGTGGCCATTGGCAAGGTACCCCGATGCAAATATGAAAAATAAATATATATATTTTTTTGGCGATCGCCGATGTTTAAACGCAGCGCAGCCCCGCGCAAACGGGCTGCGCTGTATAAAACATAAAAATGAAGGTTAGAAACCCACAAATGTGGGTTTTATGCAATACATGGATTTACAATGCAGGGACCAGCAGACCAAAAACAACATGGCCACCTTTTAGTGGTTGCTAAGGGGGGAAGCTGAGTCTAAGACATGTAACTAAGCATTAGTAGGCAATCTGATGTAAATGAGTGTTAGGATACTGAATTCCACTGTCACATAGCAAATGAGCACATTCTGAGTAGTGTAAGAGATACATAAGGGAGAGGAATACAGTAGGAGATAGGTGACATCACAGGGGGTAATGGTAGAAAGAAATGCAGTTCATTGGAGGTCAGTGTTACATGACAGATGTCAGACACATATCATGGAAAGAGGAGTGCCACAACATAAGCATGTGAAAGTCAAGAAATGGAAGGTGTACACTGTTGCTTACACCAAAGTTTCTTGCTGGGCGTGCATGCACACGTGTGCGCGCCATGAAGCACGAGTAGGGCAGTGTGCGCACGTGTAAGGCAGACTGAGCATGTGGGAGCCTGTTGGCAGACTTGTAACACTGTTTGCGCTGGTGTGCGTGCATTTTAACCCAAATAAGATGATTCTAAACCGTGTAAGCATGTGTGCGCGTGTGTAAGCCACTGTGAGCGTGTTTCTGCTGGTATGCACATTGGTCCCCCCTGAGGAAACAGAAAGGAAAAAGGAAGCAACAGAATTAGTAGGAAGCTAGCAGGGAATACTGCTGGAGCTAGCAGGTGAAAACAATTAGAAGCAGGCAATTACACAGGCAGAATAGTAGCTCAGCCAAGCACTTAAAACTCTGCAAACAGCAGTGCAGGATGTTTCTCTCAAGAGACACTGCAAGACAGGAATAAGCTATTAGAAGTGAAAACTGAAAAAGCTGAACTCAGAGCAGAAATGCTAGGGGCTGCCATAGCTGTCATAAGGAGACATAGGCTACTTGCTGAGGGTGGTGACAATGCAGATGGTGCCAGACAACCCACAGTGAGGAGACGGAGAAGTGTGTACAGGCACAGGGCCACCTACCATGGGTTACATGAGCTGGAGATAGTAGAGTGCTATAGAGTGGACAGAGAACTCCTGCAGCAAATTGTCGAGCTGTGCAGGCCACGCCTCACACACAGAACCAACAGAGGGGAACCCATCCCAGTGGAAACCAAGGTATGTGTTGGCATAAGAATACTAGCAACAGGTACCTTCCAGAGACCAACTGGTGATATGATGGGGATATCACAGGAATCAGCCTCCAGGGTACTGCACCAGTTCCTGGATGCCATGTCAGCACATGTCGGTGATCATGTATATTTCCCCAATGCCCATAAGGTATTGGCCAGCAATATGCGTCTCTTCCAGCAAATAGCGGAATACCCTGAGGTAGTGGGTGCAATAGACTGCACGCACATACGCATCAAAGCACCACCCGGTGAGCAGGGTAGGGCCTACATTAACCACAAGGGTTTCCCCTCCATCAACTGCCAGGTCGTGTGTGATGCCCAGGGCATAATAATGAATGTGTGTGCTGGCTGCCCTGGGAGCTACCATGATCCCCATATCTGGCATTTCACGCAGCTGTACCAGACATTTGCCAATGGGGACATCCCACATGGACACCTGGTGGGGGATGCAGGTTATGCACTGGAGCCGTGGCTGATGTCACCCATCAGAAATGCACACACACCTGAACAGGAATGCCATAATGAGGCACACGCACAAACACATAATGTAATAGAGCGTGTGTTTGGGCTGCTCAAGTCATGGTTCCGGTTTCTGGACACATCTGGTGGAGCCTTGCAGTACTCACCAACTCATGTACCCAAATTGTCATGGTATGTGCTATGCTACATAATATGATCTTGCGAAAACAGCTGCAGCAGAACCAGCATAGGGCCGGGCCAAACAGCCCCCCACCATTGCCAAGGCCATCACAAGCAGAGTGTGACTCGGAGGAGGAACAACCTGAGCCTGCCCCAGTAGGCAGAAGGAGGCGTGCCAAGTATGCCCTGGCCTTGGCAAAGAGGCAACGCATAGCATATACACTGGCTCAGTAGGAACCCTGGGAATGATACCCCTCTCTGACTCACTCATATAATTACAGGGATGCCTAAAATGACATAACCTGCTCTCAAACATGTACAGGGAGTGTAGTATGTGCATCCGACAGAGGCAGCCCTGCAGCACCACCTGAGGCATGAATGCCATGTGTTAAGCAATGTAACACCATGTAGTATATGCACACTTGATGACCCTGACTAACATCCTACCCTCACCAAGCATGATGCCACAATATGACGATGAGATGATCAAGTGCAATAATTGGCTGAAGTATTGCAGTTAGTCAAAGGGGATCCAATGTGTGCCAGCCTGGGATGACATGATGAGCATGACATGATGCTCCACCTGCTAGGGGTGGCGTGCACCTATCAGTCCAGGCCTTATGGATACTGGCAAAGGCTGCTGTTACCCACAGCATGCCCTGAATAGGTAAGGCTCAAAACACAAACCCACCTCCATAGGTATCACAAGGGATAAGAACCTAGATGTAAGCTACCCAATGCCAGAAGTCTAAACAGCAAGATGCATGCAGTCTACATTCCCCCAGTATGGAGAATGTTGATATCTGTCCTGTAATAGAAAACTGGGTCAAGGCTCACAACAGCACCATAACACTACCAGGTTACACCTCATACTGTGCTGTACAGCCTCAAAACATGGAACAAGCTACAAAAGGAGGGTGACTAGCAATAATTGTCAAGGATAACCACACCCCCATGTTGGTACCACAACAAGAAGCAGCATGGACTAGCCATGGTCAAGTAACAGTGGCTAAAACTGCCTCCCAGTTTATAGCCTGCTACAGACTACCATCCTAACACCAGGAACTGCACCTGGCCTATGTTGGAATACATGAATATATCAAGCCCTCCAAACCATATTATATTGTGTGACTGAAAATACCCAGACATAGACTGGCAGAAGTATACTAGCTCCAACACTATAGGACAAAAGTTCCTAGAATTCATAAACCAAAATGCCCAGGAACAACGTACCACTCCCACAAGAGGGGTAAGCATACTGGATGTGATAATCAGCAACATGGGTACGGAATGGCAAGATGAGAAGTGTATCCCTCATTGGTAAGACCAGACCATAGAGTAATCACACTGGATATACACATCCTGACCACAGTCCCTGGCCAGAAAACCACAGTGAAAAACATGTGTAAAGTAAAAGTTGCACTCCTCCAAACTGATGTGGAATCCATTAAAGGCCCTGTGCAGGTGTAAAATATGGGCCACACCTCAGAACCTGTTATACAGCATTCCATGAACACTGCCAGGAATGCTTGGATTATGCAATCCCAAATAAAACCAAGACACAATGCCATACACACAGATATCTGACATGGTGGACTCCAGCCATTACCAAACCATGCAAGAGAATGAGGAAGCTACTACATGATACAGCAAACATAAAAATGGAAGTAATCATTGATCAGTAGTATGGCAATAAAATATGTCCACACATACAATTCACTAAGACCAGCTACAACAAGTTGAATCTGTGAATCCTGAGGCAAAGTTACACCTTCCCCAAGTACACAGACAACCCTGAACTCCCCCCAAGAAATACAAATATATGTGAGAGATGCAACCATGTATCCAAACCGGAGGCTGAGCTCCCTCAACTCAGTGCTGTCAAAACTAGTCAGGTGGAGAAGGTAACCACACACACCACAAACCCAGTCCCACATAGACCTATCATAACTGCAAACCAAAGACAAATACAGAAAAACATTCCCAGAGGCCCTAATTACAAATACACCACACCAACAGAGGCCTCCAAAGCAGACACCCAAGCAAACACAACCTCCAAACATAGCACATGCAATACATAGTACACAAAGCTGGTGTGCCAAACAGTCACAGGCCAGAAGTAAAAACAACATGCCTGATACAGTTGTAATAGGTGACTCCATAGACAGACACACTGCTGTCCCGCTCACCAGACTGAACAAGGGAAAGGGTACAGTAAGCTGCCTGTAGGCTGCTACAAAACGCCACATAACACAAGTACGCAGGTCACCCCAAAGCAAGTAGAAATATGATGCAGTCATTGTCCATGCTGGCGTGAATGACCTGAGATGTACCTCCCTGGACTACATGAAAGAAGACAAAGATGAGCTCTCCAATTATGTAGTCCAGGCCGGTATGACACTGACCGTTTGCAGCATCCTACCCTCACCAAGAATGATGCCACAGTACAAACACAGAATGATCAGCTTTAACAAGTGGCACAAGTACTGGTGTCATTCCAAGGGGATCCAATGTCTGTCTGCTTGGGATGTCATGCTTCACAAGCCATGCTGCTGTTCCAGGGATGGCTTGCACCTGTTACCCCTGGGTGTCTGGATATTGGATAAGGCTTTTGCCACCTCCATAGAGCCTTTCATAGGCAAGGCTGAAAAGACTAACCCACCACCCTAGAAAACATAAGTGGAAAGAAACAGAAGGGTAATGCTGACCAATGCCAGACGTGTAAACCTTAATATGCATGCTCACAAGGCCCTCCCCAGTATAGAGAACATTGATGTCCGTGCAGTGACAGAAACCTGCAGCAAGCCTCCTGACAGCACACCAGCACTACCAGGTTATACCTCATATCATGCGTTATGGCCCCAAAACATGAAAGGAGGGGGAGTATCCATATTCAGCACAGACACCCATACGTCCAGGTAACTGACAATGCACGAAGCATCGGAGACCACCCATGTGCAACTAACCGTAGGCAAAACTGCTGTACAGACTGTAGCATGCTACAGACCACACTCTCACACACAGGAACCCCACCCAGCTGTCCTGAAGACACTGGACAGTATGAATGTCCCACCAAATACCAAACAAGGTACTCACAAATTACCACATAGGTTGTAAACCATTATGTATGGAAGGAGTAATCAGGGACCTAGGGACACATGTGGACAGTAACCTGTTATGTGACACTCACATTGCCAACGTGGCTAGGAAGACTGTCTATATTAGACACTGCATCATGAAAGGATTCACATCTATGTCAACAGAGGTCATTGTGCCCCTATACTGTTCTCTTATCAGACCCATAATCTAGTACAATGCCTCATTTGGGATATACCTTACCTGACACCTGCAGCAGTTAGAAAGACCTCAAAGGTACCTCACCAAGAGGATAAAGGGTCTCAAATATATGTCATATGCTGCCTGGCTGTAGACACCCCAGCTGAATGCAGTCACATACTGCCTTCACAGAGGTGTTGTATGCCTGTTGTACAAGGCCATGTCCAACACAGGAGTAATGGACATGCTCCACCCCAGAAAACCCAAAGCCATTGGAGCTGTGAGAGTGAGAGATGTCAACCTCAACACATAATGAAATAGGATGTGCTGGAGGGACAGATACATAACCCTGAGGCTCCCTACACCCTGGAACAGAATCCCACTCCATATTAGGCAGAGCCCCTCACTGACACTCTTCAACAGGAATCTTGCCAAGTGGATGGATGATCGTAGATGTACACTGGGGTCTTCACTGTGTCACGTCCAGACAGAGGCACAGTAAAGTAAATCATAAATGGCCATAATATTCACATAGAAAGGGGTGACAAAAGCCACACACACTCTGGCTAGGCTTAGAAATGCCCTAGGGCGGATAGCCTAGTATGAACCCATGAACCTATGAAGATACAAATTGTACAGGACACTAAGGATAATCACAAGGCTTTCTTAACTGATGGTAGGAACCTTGGGAATTCACAGATATGCTCTGAATCACTCAAATATTACAAACGACATACCAAACACACACACATACTGCCAACATCCAACCTGACAGGTGCAGTGCAAACCCCCCCCCCCAAATGCAAAATATCTATCCCAGCAGAGTGCTGGCCCCCTGACATTGCAGATGCTG
This sequence comes from Protopterus annectens, assembly GCF_019279795.1. Taxonomy (NCBI): domain Eukaryota; kingdom Metazoa; phylum Chordata; order Ceratodontiformes; family Protopteridae; genus Protopterus; species Protopterus annectens. The sequence goes on from NC_056735.1 coordinate 1,964,640,767, forward strand.
AGGTAACAGCAAGCATCAACAAAGCAAAACACACAGCAGCAATGGTATGAGATGGTGTCCTGGGCTGACTCCAACATAGACTCCAAGACGAATGGAATGCCAAATCACACTACTGCTCAATGTCAGCCTTACCACAGGATATGTACCCAAAGAGCAGTGTACAACAACAGGGGTCCTTCTCAACAAAGGTGTTGCCTGAATGGATACTGCAAACTACCACCCCAGAATCCTGACAAGCTTGGTCTGCATAGCTATGGAAAAGATCAGCATGTACTGCAGACATAAAGATATTGGGGACCTACTGGCACCGGACACTACCCAGTGTGGCTTTCTTAAGTGCAGATCCTGCCCCTTAAACATGTTTGACTCATTTGAAACAGTCATTAAGGTCATTGATGAGGGCAATGTGGTACACACAGCGTAGCTGGACCTTGCAAAGGCTTCCATACAATACCCCACGTGTTCATTATAGATAAGCTCACCAGCTTAAATATAAACCCCTATGTCAGTAGAGGGGTTGCAAACCAGACCAAGGACAGAACTGACATGGTCAGACATGCTGCAGCCATCAAAAGGGACACATAGAAACAGACAACTGGTGCCATAGCCATGTTAGCAAGCTAATTGCAGAAAAGTGTATAGTCAACCCCTGTGGACGTACAGTAAGTGCCCACCAATTACCACATAGGTGTTAACCCATTAAGTACTTAACATGTAATGAGAGACCTGGGGACACAAGTTGATAGATATCCTGCATTGGACAAGCATGTGGCTATAGTGGTTACAGAAACATACCATACACCCACCTAATCATGAAGGTTGTCAGATCTAAATAAGGGGAGGTCATTGTGGCTCTGCAGTCATCCTTCATCAGCGTTACAATTGACTACAATAGCCCCTGTGGGATGTACCTCAGCAGACACCTCCATCAACTGTAAAGTCCCCAAAAGTACCTCACTAGGAGTATCAAAGAGCTTGAACAGATGCCATGTGTTGCCTGATTAAACAAACTGCAGCTCCACACACTGCCATACTGCCCACCCACAGGCAAGCTGTGCCTGATGTATAAAGCCATGTCCAAGCTGGAATCAATGAACATGCTGCACCTTGTACAATCTGAATGGCAGTGAGCTATGCACATGAGAGACCTGAACCCCAGCACTGGCATACACAGGACAAGCTGTACTGAATGATCCATAACACAGAAGCCACCCCCACTCTTGAGTAAACTCCCAGTACAGGTTAGCCAGAGAGTCACTCATCAACTCTCCTCAAGAGGAATCTTGATGACTGGATGGGAGATGGTAGGTTTACCCTGGGTATCACTGTTATGTCATGGGTAGACGGAGGCACAGTATACTAACCATGACATATGTCATGGCAAACTCCACTTACAATGTGTGTCGAAGGACAAACACACTCTCCGACTAGCATTAGAAATGGCCTAGGGCACATTGCTAGTGTTTGCCAATGTACACCTATGTTGTGGAATACACTACCAATGTTGGACAAGCCTGGTTTAAGTAGTTCATATCTGAACATAATGCAACATGGTCAGATGTGCACAACTGGACCCTAACCAGGCTGTTGTTCTCACTATGAAAATGTAAAGCAGTGATAGGACTAAAGCGCAGGATACTGTCCACCACAGTGAAAGTACTGAACCAGTACACTATATGGTACTACAGTGTTAGGTCAGTATGAAAGGATGTTGACAACTGTATGCAAAGTATCCCATGCAAACCCTGCAGACACAGTATAATCCCTGTTGTGTTCAGACACAAAGCAGTTGGACAGTAACTACACAACATGACACACAACCATAAACGTGAGATATTGTTGAAGTTCACACTCATCCACAAATTTGGTGGGCTGCAGAGTTCAACGTATGGAAAGCTCACACTGGGCATGCTCGCACACTTTGATAAATGAGACATATGTCAGACAACATGCCATGGAAAGCCTGAACTGGGCACGCTCACACACTTAGGCCAAATCTCAGTTTAGCAGTTGGCCACACATATCTGGTATTTGTACGTGTTATTCCAGGAACCAACCACATTACAGCAATCTGCCCAGTGCACACAGTTAAATGACTACAGAGACATATGTGATATAGTGGATCCCTCTCATATTCAAACATCTTCCACAGATACACAAGTTGTTCATAGAAACAGGGAATGCTATGGCAATAAAAACCTGCAAACAGTCTATCAGCAACAAATATCGTGCATCTGACAATTAAACATATGTGTGTAGAGGTCAACACTAGGCTGTTTGCCCTAGGGAATGACAGCTTAGCCAGAGTGTGCTTGTCGTCTGCCTCCCCAGTACAGTAGGCTACTGTGCCACTGTAAAGTAGGTCACATAAGGCACCGTGTGAGGCTAGTGTGCTGTGCCTCTGTCAAGCAGGGACACAGTGGAGATCCCAGGGGTTGAATTTGCTAAGCCACATCCATGTTGTTGGTGTGTGCTGGAAGAGGGTTGGTGAGGTCCTCTAACAGTAAGTGGGCGTCAATAACAGACTGAGGGGAGCCTTATCTGCATTGTCTGGACAATTTCACTGTCAACACTTTGTCGTGATGATTATGAGGGATTGAAGTGTCATGCCAGTACTGTTCAGAGATGTCCTCCCTCTGTGGGCTACTGCTCTGCAATGTATTAGCTCACTCTGTCTGTTGGACAGCCCATATATGGCTAGTGTACACCTGACAGGTGTCCTGTTGTGGAGCATTCATGGGTATATTTGGGATAGCATGATCAATGCACACCTTCCACATGCTCATAGAATGCAATTGTCAAGGAATATGCAGAGTGGCCTGTATACTCCCCCAGCATTGGTCCTTTGAAGTCTTCCACCCCAGTCTTCACAAGTGTAAAGTCTGCTTTTGATAAATACACTTTGTTTGCAGTGACAACCTTGCCTGGGGGTGGGGATGGGATATGGATGTCCAGGGAAAGGTGGGTATGGTCAGATATCAACAATAGTGGTCTACCTCTGGTGTGGAACAGTGAGTACCCATGTTGCAGATGGCCAGATGCAATATGTATTCCCCCTTGTGGTTGTGGTGAGTGGTTCTGCCATAGCACATGGACTCACACATGGTAGTGGTTGTAGGGTAATGTTGTAGAGGCCTGAGTAGTTCCCACACATAATATACCTGTACCTGATGTTAACAACTGGAATGGTGTATGTGAACACCTGCATACCTTGGCACTGTTCCCAGGGAAGCAAAGTGTGTGTCCTGGATGTGGGAGGGGTGGTCCAAACTGGTTGTGTTGTGTGTTACAGGTCCTGTGGTCATGTAGCATGGTATAGAACATAACCTGCCAGTGCGATGTGCATATCTGACCCTGAAGTAGGTGGCTGCAAATGCATATATATGCTATCCCCCACCTGACAGGTAGTACTAGATGTACATACCTCTGTAGAAATAATGATGTCAGCACCCTATAAATACTGTAGGTGCAGAGCAAGTCCCCAGTAATTCGGATAGTGTGCTCTGCTAATGCGTCTCCGTCAAGTGTCATACTATAGTTAGGTAGGGGTTTGAATCCAGCAAATGATCAGTGTGTGTGGGTGAGTGGGGTTGGTGTGTGTGCAAGTCTGTGTGAAGAACTGCCCCTTTTGGCAACTGGGAAAACACACTACAGGATGCACATTCCCCTTTCTAAACACTGATGATGTCAGCACCCTATAAGTACAGCAGGAGAAGCGAAACTTCCCAGTAATGCGAATAGCGTGCTCTGCTAATGCGTCCGTCTTGAGTGTCATAGCATAGTTAGGTAGGGGTTTGAATCCTGCAAATGGCAAGTGTGTGTGTTTGGGTGAGGGAGGTTAGTGTGTGTGCAATTCTGTGTGAGGGAAATGTCCCTTTTGGCAACTAGGAGAACACACTACAGGATGCACATTCCCCTTTCTAAACACTGATGATGTCAGCACCCTATAAGTAAAGCAGGAGAGGGGAAACCTCCCAATAATGCAAATAGCATGCTCCGCTAATGCGTCCGTCTTGAGTATCATAACAGAGTTAGGTAGGGGCTTGAATCCTGCAAGTGTGTGCGTGGGGTGGTGAAAGTAGGGTGTGTGCAATTACATGTGTGAGAAAACTGACCCTTTTGCCAACCAGTACAACACACCAGCTGCTGCATATTCCAATCTATACACAGAGATGATGTCAGCACCCTACAAGTACAGCGGAAGAGGGCAAATCCACCAGTAATGCAAATAGCATGCTCTGCTACTGCTTCTCTCACTACTGTCATAGCACAGTTAGTTATGGCTTTGAATTCCACACATGCCACGTGTGTTTTTGTCACACAGAATGCCCATGTGTGTGGGTTGTTGTTCACAATAATGCATGACTGAGTCATATGTGTCCATGCCTCTGACTGACCTGTATGCTTGTGTTATGTGGTGGACCATAGTGCCCCACGGGCATATCACTGTGACCTTCACCTTGTCCAGCCTGGTGAGTGGGACCTCACTGTACCGGACAATAAAGGTACCTAACACAACTGTAGCAGGTGTGTTGTCTAGCCATACAGGCTGTGACTGTTTGGCACACAGGATTTGTGTGCTATGTGCTGCACGTGCTGTGTTCCGGCTTAACGTATGCCTGTGTGCCAGCTGCAGAGGTGTCTGCTGCTCAGGCAGGATGCTATTCTGAGGCTCCACGAATGGCCCAGTGTGTTCACGTGTTTGGATTGCTGTCAGTGTAGGTCTACATCAGACTGGTATTGTAGTCACTGTAGTATGTCATGCCACCTGACAGGTTATGCCAGTACTGGGTTCAGAGGGCTTAGTCCCCAGTTTGGCTATGTGGTTGCATCTCATACATGTGTTGTACATCCATGTGTAGGGTAGAGGGATGACTGTGTACATGTGGCAGCTGTGACATTGCCACATGACCCACATATTCCACAACTGTACCATAGAGGTGACTGACAAGTGACCTTTGCACATGCTACCATAGTATTGTGATTGCCATGGTGATTAACAGCACATAGGGCCAATGGGGAACAAGGTACATAGGTTCATAGGTTCATAGGTTCATACTAGGCTATCTGTCCTAGGGTATTTATAAGTCTAGCCAGAATGTGTTTGGCTTTCGCCACCCATTTTAAATTTATTTTGCTATGCCCTTTTTCAAGCTTAGTATACTGTGCCTCTGACTAACAGTGACACAGAAGTGATACCTGGGGTAAACCTACGATCTCCCATCCACTCATCAAGATTCCTCTTGAAGAGAGTCAATGAGGGACTCTGGCTAACCTGGACTGGGATTGTATTCCAGAGTGAAGAGAGCCTCTGGGTTATGAATCTGTCCCTCCAGCATGTCCTATTTATTTCAGTGATGAGGTTGAAGTCTCTCTAGCGCGTAGCTTGATGGGATTTGGATTTTCTGAGGTGCAGGATGTCCATTAATTCCGGGTTGGACATGGCTTTATATGTCAGGCACAGATCACCTCTGAACAGGTGGTATGCCACTGAGTAGAGCTGGAGTGTCTTTAACCGGGCAGCATATGGCATCTGTTTGAGCCCTTTGATCCTCTTGGTGAGGTACTTTTGGGGTCTTTCCAGTTGCTGCAGGTATCTGGTAAGGTACATCCCAAAAGGGGCATTGTACTCGATTATGGGCCTGATGAGGGATGAGTAAAGAGGCACAATGACCTCCCCTGATCTAGATGTGAATCCCTTCATGATTAGGTGGGCTATATAAAATGTTTTTCTAACCACTTTGGCCACGTGGTTGTCAAATGAGAGATTGCTATCAATTTGGATCCCCAGGTCCCTAATTACTTATTCTGTACTTAATGGATTACCACCTATGTGGTAATTTGTGTGCACTTTGTTTTTGCCAAAGGGGATACACTTTTTGGCATTTAGCTTGAGGCCATGGTTCTGGCACCAGTTGTCTGTTTCTATGAGGCCCTTTAGGAGGATGCTTGTGTTGGCTGGAGAGTCGATTATGGTGCCCAGTTTGCAGTCATCTGTGAACTTGGTCAGCCACAGTCCTTCCGTGTTGGCCTGTACCTCCGAGAAATATATACCAAACAAGAGAGGTCCCAGGACTAAGCCCTGTGGGACACCACGTGTAACTGGTTTGGAGTCTGTCATGGCTCCAGCAATTCTAACCATGTGGGTTCTGTCCTTGAGCCAGTTTACAACCCATCTAGTGACATAGGGGTTTATATTTAAGCTGGTGAGCTTATCTATAATGCCCGAGTGGGGTATTGTATCGAAGGCTTTTGCAAGGTCCAGGTAGGCTGTGTGGACCACCTTCCCCTCATCAATGACCTTGGTGACTGTTTCAAAGAAATCAGCCAGGTTTAAGAGGCAGGATCTGCCCTTAACAAAGACGAACTGGGTAGGATCCAGTGTCTGTAGGTCCCCAATATCTTTATTTATGAGGTCCATGATGATCCTTTCCATAGCTTTGCAGACCAAGCTAGTCAGGCTTATGGGGCGATAGTTTCCAGGATCTGTTGAGGCACCATCTTTGTGGAGAGGGACCACTGTTGCTGTACGCCACTCTTTGGGCACATATCCTGTAGTAAGGCTGAGATTGAACAGTAGTGTTATGTTTGTGTTTAGCTCTTCTTGGAGTTCATGTAGGACACAGCCCGGGACACTGTCTGGTCCCATTGATGCTGTGTCTCCTGCTTTGGAGAGGGCGGCTCTTACCTGAGCATCTGAAATGTCAGGAGGGGCAGCACTCTGCTGAGATAGATATTTGCCCTTTTGGTGTGGAAGGGGGGGAGAAGTTTGCGCTGAACCTGTCAGCTAGGTTGTTGGCAATGTCTGTGGGTTCGGTGTATTTTTTGTCATTTTGGACTAATTCTGAGCATATCTGGGAATTACCACCTAGGTTCCTAACATAACTAAAGAAAGCATTGTGATTATCCTTAGTGTCCTGTGCAATGTTTCTCTTGAAGCTGGCCTTAGACAATTTTATGAGTGCCCGAAAGTTTTTTGCTAATACTGATCAGTGATGCCTTCCCTTTTTGGGATTTTGCTCTATCATTTTGTAGCTTCCTCCTTCTATTGTATAGTTTGTTTATGGCTGGGGTCCACCAGACAGGATGTCTGCCTTTGGTGGACTGGGTCCTGGTTTTATTTGGGATCGCATGATCCATGCATTCCTGAAGGTGTTCATAGAATGTGTTTATAAAGGATTCTGCGGTCTGGGCCGTATTTTCCACAGGCCCGGGGGCTTTGAAGGATTCTACCTCAGTTTTGAGGAGTGTGAAATTTGCTTTAGAGAAGTTTTTCACTGTGGTTTTCTGTGCAGGGGGTGGGGTCGGGATATGAATATCCAGTGAGATTAGTTTATGGTCTGATCTTACCAGTGAGGGATACTCTTCTGGTCTGGAGCATAGAGTCCCCATGTTGGTGATGATCAGGTCCAGTATGTATTCCCCTCTTGTGGGAGTGGTAACAAGTTGTTACATAACATTTGAGTTTATAAATTCTAGGAACCTTTGGGCTATGGTGTTGGAGCTAGAGTAATGCTCCCAGTCTATGTTTGTGTAGTTGAAATCGCCCAATATAATGGTGTTTGGAGAGACCTTCATATTTTCCAGTGTTCTCAGGAAGGCCGTGTGGGGTTCCTGGGTTTGGGAGGGTGGTCTGTAGCAGGCTATAAACTGGAAGGCAGTTTTACCCACTGTTAGTTGCACGTGGATAGTCTCTGATGCTTCGTGCTTTGCCACCAACCTGGAGGTGTGGGTATCTTTGATGAATAACGATACTCACCCTCCTTTTGTGGTTCGGTCCAAGTTTTGGGGCCGAAAAGCATGGTATGAGGTATAACCTGGTAGTGCTGGTGTGCTCTCGGGAGCCCTGAACCAGATCTCTGTTACTGCACAGATATCGATGTTCTCCATGCTAAGGAGAGTTTCAAGTGTGTGCATCTTGAGGTTTAGACTTCTGGCATTGAGTAGCATTACTCTTAGTTTCTTATCCCTTGTGATACCTATGGAGGTGGGTTTGTCTTTTGAGCCTTGCCTAAAAAAGGCACTATGGGGGTAGCAAGAGCCTTTGCCAATATCCAAAAGCCCAGGGGTGACAGGTGCAAGCCGTCCCTAGCGAAGCAGGTGGTTCAACAGAAGGTAAGTATGTGAGGGTGTAGTGCCTGTAATTAGTTAGCACTGGCATATATGACTGCTCACGTGGACAAATGCCAGGTAAGTCATATGCAATGTGTCACAGGCAACGTACATGCGAACAGGACAAACAGTCACATTCTGTCAAGTGAGACATGGACATACATATAGTAACTGCAGATGTCACTAGGAGTCCACAGAAGCTCTGTAACTCTGCATTGCAGGTGGGATCAGTGTTCCAGGGTAACTGCAAGCAAACATGCATGCAAACAAAGCTACAATAAGCAGGGCTGCATGTAGTCCATTGTGCAACAAACAAGCTGTACCACTTCCAGTAGGTAACAGTGCAAATATGCAGGCACTATACACATGTACATGGAAATACACAGGTCAGATGGCTAGGGTCCAGTCTCAGTGCACACAAGTGTACAGACCATGTACCGTCAGGATGTACAATAACTGGATGGAAACCCAGGTGCTCATACCTGCAGTAATACACATGTCAAATAACAGACACTGAGCCTTCACTCAGTGATTCCATACTTAGTAGGATGTATGCTACCTGGCCTGCCACCACAGTATCCCTGACATGTATGGGGACTCTCCCTCCTGTGACAGTTAGTTTTGTGTGTTGGGGCTGTCTAGCATGGTATGAGATGTGAGCTTGCAGTGCTAGGGTGCTCCTGTGTGTCCTGTACCAGTCATGTAGTACTGAACACATATCAACATCCTCAAACATCCGCATTGCAGAGTCCAGTGTGGGCAACATGCCACTTGCAGTTTACATGTCCATCATTGCATATCAATACTTTAATTACCTTATCCTCTATTCTACCTATGTATGTAGCCTTTTGTTGACATCCTTACCACCAGTATACCAACATGTGCAGATGATACACTATGGTACTTACCATGGGTGTAGACAACAGTACAAGACAATCATACCCTTACTGCATCAGGCATGCTGGGATATACCCACAATTATATCAGCACACAGTACTGTTAACAACATGATACTATTACTACACGTCTATGTAGTCACCCTGTGCATCAGCAACATGTTAACCTGTACCTGCACTGACGATACAGATTGCAGGAGGTGGCACAGTTTTATCATATGCACAGGGTGTGAACTTGGTATGCCTGAGTCAGCCACCGATACCACCAATTGACATGTATGTGTATGTGTGTTGGTGAGGGACAGCAGTACAAGGTGGGGCAATGTTGATGCAGTGTGTGCATGTATGCGGTAGCCCTAGGTGTTGTCAATTCACATGTGTGTATGGATGCACACAGTTCCACCTCATGGCTGCCATATACTGGTGTTTGTGGACAGCCACAGACTGTACCTGCCAGGTCATACAGATCAGTGTCTGTGGCCATGGACACGGTACCTGTGCCTTGCAGGGGTGCTACAGACCATATCCGGTACCAGTCCAGACTGGGTATTATCATCAGAAGCAGTTCATTGACTGGACACAGATCCCTGTCGAGCCTGTCCAGAGCCATGTGCACGTGGTCTCCTGGGGCGGTCTGATGACAGCACAGACCCAGCATTGCTGGGGCTGCTGCTGGCAGTATGGGGGCGGCTGTGGCCCTGTTGTCATCCGTGACGACTGCCAGCTGCTGCTGTTGCTGGCATACGCCCATGTCGATGCCTCAGCCATCCACCATCACCCTGGCTCATGGACATGTAGTTGTGGAACCGGTCTAATATGTCCCCACAACGTCTGTCTATGACATTGGTGAAATTACAGATGGCAGCCGCAATGTCACTCATACTGTCAGTCATGGCTGTGCGACATGCTGTCAGCTCCCTCAGACCCTGTCTGGTGTACCATTCCATACATGACTGTGCCTGCATGACAGCCCGAAACATAGCTGAGGTTGTAAGACCTCTGTGGGCACGTCTAACAGGGGCAGTACACCCACGGATGCTCCCACGAGAACCCCTGGACATCTGTCTGTGTGGTACCATCTCAGGCCCATGCCCATGGCTGCTGTGTGGGGAAGCATGTGCCACAGATACGACATTACCCTGGTCAATGCCCGCTGTATCCTGTCCATCACCTAGGGACATTGGTGACAAAGGGTGTATTGGCAGGATAACTGTGCGCATTGATGAGGTTGACAGCTGTGTACTGTCAATTGGCTGACCAATGATGGACCCAGGCATACCTTCCTGTGCCATTACACAGATGTCATCATTATCAGTACCCATGGCACCTGATTCAGGTTCCCTGCTGCATGACACCAGAGCAGCACCAGAACCTGTGGGAGGGTAACAGGAAACACAGTTTACAATGTCTACACAATATTACCAGTGATGCACACATGCACACATGCACAGGTGCACACATGCACACATGCACACATGCACACAAGCACAGGTGCACACATGCACACATGCCCACATGCACAGGTGCACACATGCACACATGCTCACATGCACACATGCACAGGTGCACACATGCACACATGCATACATGCACACGTGCACACGTGCACAGGTGCACACATGCACACATGCACAGGTGCACACATGCACACATGCACATGTGCACACATGCACACATGCACACAGTTGCACACTTGCACGCTACTCAGTATGCGAGATATCAACATACAGACACAGACACACCTGCATGCATACACAGAGCACTACTCAGTGAGCCTAATATTACTATTACTATCAAGACTATTAAAGGTATTGTTAATACACACTCACCAGCATGGATAGGCTGCATTGCTGTTACACCAGAGGGACCTGCAGAAGTGAGGAAATTAATGTCAGTGGGCACAACTGTGCCATTGTTACTGAGTATGATACAGGTCAGTAGTACAACAGTCATCTTTCACAGGTCAGCTGCTGATATTGAGAATATCACACTTGCACATTAAATACTATGATGACAGCTACAAACCAAGGACACACCTCACACATGCATTAACTACCAGTGTACACAACAGTCAACTATACATATGGCATATTACCTGCACGCTCGTAGTCTTGCTGTTGCGTGGCTCCAGCCTCCATCATAATGCATGTCTGCTGCTGTTGTTGTTGTTGGTGGGCTGGAGCCACAACACTTATGAGTAGTCCCTCCAGTCTGGTGAGTGGGGGATGTGTAGCCACCCCACCACCTGTGGCAACATGTTGCCTGTGGATATCCGACGCACACTGACGGACATTTCTGATTAAATCACTGCAGTGATGTCGTACCTGCTCATATGTCCTATTATGTGTGCCTATGTCATTTACCTGAAGGACCAGGACTTGCCACAGTGCAGCCCTCTCCTGCTGATTCTGGCTGGTGTGGGATCTCACATATATAGCATCTGTCTGTCTATTGGTGGATACACATGTAAATGGCCAGGTATCAGTGCTCAGCCAACAACTGTGCAACAGTACCTGGCACACTCCATATGACATACTACCAAACCCCAGCAGTCAGAACACTGATTCAGGTCCAAAGCACCTCCTCACTCTGGGGGTTTGTATCGAGGTACTGTATGGGGTACATCATCAACTACTGTGAGCTGACCACAAACTAATTGCCCTGGATATACATATCCCACCTCCACCACCAGCACAGATGACTACAGTGAATAACATTTCAAATGCAACCTTTACACTTTGTAACAGTGACATAGTATCCTTTCAGCCCACTGGGCCAGTGGAAGACATAACCCACAATGCTGACCCCTTCACAAATTATTTCTACGGACATCTCAGAGAATGCATGGATCATGCAATCCCATATAAGACCAAGACACTCCACAAAGGGACAGCATCCTGTCTGGTGGACCCCAGCCATAGACAGATTGTATAACAAAAGATGGAAGCTACTGCAAGACAGAGAATAATTCCATAAAGGGAAGGCATGTCTGATCAGCACTATTAAGGAGCTATTTTCTCTCATGCAAACATCCATGGGCAACTTTGAGAGGGTAATCAACAGGGACACTACAGATAACCACAAGGCCTTCTTCAGTTATGTTAGCAACCTGGTCAGAAACCCTCCAATATGCTCATAGTTAGTACACAACAACAAATAATTCACTGAACCCACAGATATTGGCAACATTGTGGCAGACAGGTTCAGTGCAGGTTTCCCCCCTCCTTCTCCCCCAAAATAAGAGATACTTATCCCAGCTGACTGTAACCTACCTGTCATCACAGATGTCCAGGTGAGAGCTGCCCTCAGAAAAGCAGAATACACAACATGAATGGGACCTGATGGTATCCCCGGTTGCATGCTACATGAACTCCAAGAGGAGCTAAACACACATATAGAAGTGCTATGTAACACTAGCCTGACTACAGGATATGTACCTGTACACTGGCACACAGCAGCAGTGGTTCCACTCCATGAAGGAGGCACCTCTACATACCAATACAATACAACACAATACAATACATTACAATACAATACAATATGCTATTGCCCCTGGGACTACAGCAGCATACTGTTCTGCTACCCTGACCATTGTGACACATGTGATGTGATGGTACCTGCTGCTGTCAAACAGTTACACAGGGTGACTCATATGGCATATTACCTATCTGACTAACATTCAGCAGGGATATGTGTGACATGTACTCATGGGGACTCTTGCTTCTTAACGCTGTGTGGTTTATTGCAGGGTATGTCTTATCTGTGGGTAGGAACCTGTACCTCCACCATGTGCTCTCTATTGCAGTGTCATGGATGACACACAGCAGTCATTTAGGTTGTGGATGGTGTGAGGTGTTACTATGGTTGTTGGACATCTGTCATGGGTGTGACTTAAGTATGTAAATCCAGGAGTGGTAACCTCTATGTGGGTAGTATGTGTGTACTCTGTGGTGTTGTCAGTCACTGTGCATTGGTAATGTGTTTGAGTGCATTGTCACAGTGTTGTACATGTCACTGTGTCCTTCTCCATATCTGTAGCTGTCATGTGAGGTACATACCGTGGCAGCCATTGTGTGGTGTGGAGGGGTACACTGACCTACATGTCCATAGCTGACACACCATGTCTGCTGACACATACCATGTGCAGGTATTCCAGGAATAGTGTGCCACTGTGAATATCATTGGGGGGACTATTGTACACATTTATGACCCTGTTCACCCCTGACAGATGCAGTGGTGGGCGGCCAATCACATATCTGGTGGTTACTGGTGTAGGTGATTTGAAATGGGGTATGGTACTCCAGTTTTGACACTGGTGTTCACTCCATGCCTTTGTCACCAGGCACCTGTTGCAATACATCTGTACACATGTGCCTCACTCAGAATATATATACATCTCTCTCTCTCTCTATATATATATATATATATATATATATATATATATATATATATATATATATATATATATATATATATATATATATATATATATATATATATATATATATCTGTATACATATACACATATATATATTGATGTACATATATTGCTATAGATATGGAGAGGGGGGGTGTGACAGAGAGGGGGGTGAGAGTGACAGAGGGGGTGGGACAGGGGGAGTGTGAGATCATCATATACAGTCATACCTGTAGATAGTCAGATCTGTCTATGGATATGTATCTACATATATCTATATTTGTATGTGTGTATTACATATATATGTTTGTACATATTCTATCTATCTACATCTGTCTATGTATTCCTACATCCCTCTCTATGTATGTATACATATATGCATATTATATATATATATATATATATATATCTATATATATATATATATATATCTATATATATATATATATATATATATATATATATATATACATACATACATATATTGACATACATACGTATCCATATGATAGTTAGGTATATCAACATGTTTGTTTACAAAACTGTATACACACACTAACATACTGCTAAACATACATAACTGTGAAACCTACTTTGTACATTGCACTACAACCTACATTCAACCTACATTGATTTGTGCACATAGATGCTCTCACATACATATGTATGTACAGCCTTCACTGATTGTTGCTGTATGTCCCCTGCCCTTTGCACATCTTCATATACATATGGATACAGACCAATGACACATATGGAGGGTTCACAGTATGTAGACTTTTATAGTATGACTTTACATTACCTGTGTATGTCACAGCTGCTTGTGTTGCCATCTGGTTTCGTGTCCTGCTGCTCCACTTGCCAGTTGTCAGCTTTCATTTGGTTGTTGCTGACCGGTTTTGTTTGTGTATGTTTATTTATAGGTTCATAGGTTCATACTAGGCTATCTGCCCTAGGGCATTTGTAAGCCTAGCCAGAGTGTGTGTGGCTTTCACCACCCCTTAGGATGAGAGTACTATACCCATTAGTTTGCTGTGCCTCTGTCCAGCAGTGATACAGAGATGATTCCCGGGGTAAACCTACGATCTCCCATCCACTCGTCAAGATTTCTCTTGAACAGAGTCAGTGAGGGGCTCTGCCTCACATGGACTGGGATTCTGTTCCATAGTGTAGGGAGTCTCTGGGTGATGAATCTGTCCCTCCAGCACATCCTATTTATATCCGTGTTGCGGTTTAAGTCTCTTGCTCTCGTGGCTCTGGTGGATTTGGATTTTTTGAGGTGGAGCATGTCCATTAATTCCGGGTTGGACATGGCCTATTATGTCAGGCACAGATCACCTCTGAGCAGACGGTATGCGACTGTCTCTCTCTCTCTCTCTCTCTGTCTCTCCCTACCTCCACAGGGTGCAATGAAAGTATTGCATGTGTGGACTGGGAGTACAGCATGCTTTTGTAGGTATCTGCATATGTCCATGTGATGGCCTCTGCACCAGTTGTTAGCCAGCATTTGCTAATTGCATGCAGCCAGTTGTGTACTGATTGCAGTTCTCACTGTGATTTCAGGACAGTGCTATAAGAAGGTATGTGAGATAGGCATAGCCCTTTCAGATTTTAAGGGCAGGGACCATGCTGGTATGCTGTGGACACTGTTCTGTGAGTGTAAAGGTTAGTATCGCTCTCATATTTCCGGCTGTGTTGTAGATTAACATTTCTCCATTCATTTCTCCAGTTTCCTGTACTAAGTGTGTATGTACACTGACACCTAAGACTACTACTACTGTTAATGTGGGTGTGTGTGCTTTCCTGTGGGACATGTGGTGTAACTGGTGTATAGCAGTGGCTCTTGCACTTTGTTGCTATGGCTTCAATATTTGCCCTTTACATTCACTACTTGTATCCCTGCTAGGTGACTTGACTCTAGTGTGTTGCTGTGGCTTTCCTATTTTCCATGTACATTCACACCTTGGAATGCTTGCTATATCTGCTAGGGTGTTACTGCATGCAGTGTGGTCTGGCCATGGTGTGGGCCTTGACATCTATTAGGGTATTTGAGTATGCTGCTGAGCAGGCCCCAGAGACTCTCAGGTGCATCTTTTATCTGCCTCATGGAATGGTACATATCAGTGGGGTACACCCATTAAATTGTCTGGTATTCTGCAGTTGTGACTGTGGGATAGCATGAGCATATGTATTACTACACTATCTCTGCCGTGCAAGTGGTGCATACTTTCAGTACTTCATAGTTACCATTGCATGTGTTCTAACACCTTTCTGCCTACTGTTTGTACATTTCACAGGGAGTCTGTGGGGCATCCCTGTAACTCAGTCACTGTTGCTATGTCTAGGCTCTTAACTATTCAAATATGGTGGTGTCAGACCTCTCAAGTGTACAGATATTTGCAGGTTGTCCACATTTTTGCCTCATACTTTGATCAATATCTCATGAACAGCTCTTTCTGGCAAATCACTCTGGGCTCAAGTCAGACTATAGTGACAAACATTTAAGTTTCAGACTTCATACCCTTCCAAACATCCAACAAAATGCAGAACCTGTTACTCCAGAACTGTCTAAGTTTGTTGTAGCATTATTTGGAATGTGTCCCTGTTTTTGGCCCTTTGCTCCACATTTTTTATTACTTGGTCCAGATGTGTTCCTGTAAGAGGTTGTGGGGTATGGGCAGTGATTATCCTGCTGTGAGTATGTGTGTGGCTTGCAAGGTGCTACAGTGACATTATTACCTACTAGCTACCAACTAGCATGGCTGTTTCTGTTCACACACTACTATTATAGAAATCCACTAGATTTGACAGTAAATATACATGACATGCTTTGTGTACTACACATCCTATATTCCCTTTACATTAATTCCTATTATTACATGCTATATTTATTGTAGCACGATGTTCTTATATAACAGCCATGGCTTAGTGGTAAGTCATGCAGACTACTCTTTCCAAGGTCCTGGGTTAGGGTCTGACAGTGGGATTTTATTTTGCTTTTGAGCAGACTACAGGACTTGTCATTCAGAGTGACTAAGGCACTTTTAAGCAGTTGTAACCGGGTTAGCGCTGGTTTGCGCGGAGCTCCCGCATGCGCACTGGCATTCAGCTCCACGCACACCCGCTTACAACCGCTTAAAAGTGCTTACTCTTGCGCACACCTGCGCTATTTTCTTTGAAAGAAATGAAAATGGGGAGACAGGAAAGTGGTGAAAAATGGGTCACAAAGAGGGTAAGACAGTAGGGAAACAAGCTCGGGTTTTGCAGGAGGGATGTAGGTAAGGCCCATAGCTGCCCATTTCTTCATCAGCAACAGCTGTGCATATGTTTGTAATTTGGTGTGACATTTGAGAGGTGTGAGGACAACAATAATACTTGTTGTACAGCCAATTGTAATTGACAGTTTCCATGTCCAGCAGACATGTGTGCGAAATGGGCAGCTATGTATGGGGCGTAATTTTTTTGTGGGTACATTGTGCCCTTTTTTTTTTTTTTTCAGGTGAGAGTACGTCAGGTAAAGGAAGTCGGTATAGCTGGGGAGGTAGGTTGGGTAGGTCAACAGACAAGACAAACAAGACACATACAGGGGCGGTGTATGACACATCTGGGGGGGGTTACACAATTGACGGGGACGGATGTTTGGATTTCTAGAGCCCATGAGCCCACAGATGGCAACAGTGGAACTGATATCCCCACCCATGGGCAGTTGCCACTGTGCCTTCACTGCCCAGGACGGGGCTGTGCTGGGGGCTGTATAGGCCAGGCAGCAGGCACACCCGTTAGTTGTGCCACCTGTGCCTCAAGCTGGTGTAGGGGCCCAAGAACAGCTTCCTGGATCTCCCTATGTACCACAGTCCGGACGCTATGGAGGGTGAGTGGTTGTTCTCCTCTGGCCACACTTGCAGAGGGGGGATGAGCCCCATCCCCTGCAGGGCTTCCACCTGCAGGTGGCACAGGGCCACCGGAGGAGGGTCTGGACTGGGCACTACTGCCAGGTGCACTCACCAGCTGAGGTGGGAGAGGTGGGTCCGCTGAAACCCGCCTTCCCTGTCGTCCTATGTTTTGCATTATGTCATGACAGTTTGGGTTAGTAACATACAATACCATTCACAATTAGTTGTAACAGCATGCATTAGTATTCCCATTAACCAAACATCCAGATATTCAAACCATTGAACAGCAAGCATAACACATGCATAATTTAAACAGCAATAGACATTCCAACAACATGCAGGGTTGATTGATGGCAACAGGCCATCAGGTTTGGATGTATGAGCAGGGCAGATGCATCAACGTACATGCAAATATGTATGACCCAACAGGACAAATGTCCAGGGGTGTTAATTGTGATTGCACATACCAATTTCACGTGGAATGGATTATATGTGGTTATAGGGTAGGGTGAAGAAAATTTAATTAACACTTTCAAATACCAATACATATGCTGTACATTTCTAATAGCTGCAGATATATACACACTACAGTTCTACCTACAGTTTCCTATGTGATAACTACTTCAAGTTGGTGATAGGAATGTTACTGCTACATCAATATACATTTTCATTTTTATTCATACACATTCATATCTGGCTCTGTTCAGCTACATTATCCTGCTACATTTGCTTTATATAGCTATAGACAACTGTGGATGTTTGGTTTTTCAGACAACCAAACTATCTGCATATTGCAGACTGAGAGCAACATATCCAGATTTTGGGATACACATTCCAGCTGCAGGAACATTTTGAACACATTTCACAGTTTGGTTCTGCTTGTCACATTCATTTCATTCTGTAATGACTGCAGTATACTTTATTCAGGAGAAATTACTACTTGACTGGTGGATTCATAACTCTTTCTCACACTCTCTCACTTGTTTTATTTTTACAATTCAGGATGGTACTTAATTCTAGGCTTTATTGACATGTGTTACCTGTAGTTATTACAATCCTTTCCAACAGTCTCACTTCTGTCATGTTTCTGTATTTCAACAGGGATATATTTCACACATGTGTCTTACTCAGCTTCTGCAGCTGTACTTTTCAGCCTGCTGCAGGTTTTGTACTATTATATTACAGGTGGGACATCTTTATTTCAGACTTTATTTCAGACTTTTTCATTTCTCTGTTTGGATTACAGACTGCATCACACTTTTGCAATCAAGCAATACTTGCAAACCCTCTTACACTGTTACTTGCACATTTTATTACTTAGTGACTACACTGCACTCTTTTGCTAACTGTCATACTTTTATATTTATTTACAGTTACAGGGAGAGGATTACTGACCTGCCTGGTGGTGCAACTGCACCAGCCTATCGCCATAGGCTCTACGGTTCGCAGAACGGACACCTGCAGCTGTAATATAAATAAAGTAATATTGGAATACACATCTCCATAATATCAGCTAGGTTAATTTCTTACATAAATAATTAGATGTAACTTACTCAGTAGTGGGGCGTTGGGTATTTGCCAGGCCTCCTGGATCAAACGGTTCAGTTGGTCCTGCTTCCATCTCTTCAGGTCCGCATGGTGGTGACGGACCTGCTCACCAGTCCTTGGTATCCCTGTGGCACTGGTAAGATCATGAGCCAACCGGTCCCACGCCTCAGCCCTATATGCTCCCCACAGGACCTAGCCATGCATGAGTTGGGCCTCGTGATTGTGGACAAGGAGCCAAACCATATATTTGGACTCCTCAATGCCCCACCTCTGTGCTCGAAAGCAACTACCCTCACCTACACCTGACATTCTGGCTGCAAGTTGGTTCTACAATTGGTTATGCTGTGTATTCCCACCTATGGGGCTTATATATGCCGTTTTTCCCGCACATATCTGTGATTGGCCATTTTGGAATTGTATCAGCTTCACAAAACCTGCTTTGTCATGCTCCTCTTTCTATTCATTCCTATATATTTGCTATTACTGCATTTCTAAGTACAGCTGTCATGGCTTAGTGGTTCAGTACCTTGACTATGGTGCATGGTATCCTGGGTTCAAACTTGGCCACTGCTTTTTATATTTTATGATTGTCTACACAGGCTAGGAGGTGTGTCTGTGTAAAGGCAGTTTTGTTACAGCTTGCTCAACGTTGCCCGTCGGTTAGCTTATTGGCACGTTGCGCAGCTCCTCGCAAATGGATTATGCTGGTTTACACTTCATTTGGCTGTCAGCATGCATATTAAGCTCAGCTCAGCTAGGGGCACACAGTTTCAGCGTGTTAAACCACTGCTCACCTATGGGCACTCATTTTGCACCTGTTAAACCACTGCTCACCTACGGGCACTCATTTTGCACCTGTTAAACCACTGCTCACCTTCGGGCACTCATTTTACACCTGTTAAACCACTGCTCACCTATGGGCAGATGCACTCAACTTGTTAAACTGTAGCTCAGCTATAGGCACATCTGGCATTTTTTATTATTTTGTTATCTCACATTTCTTCAAAATAAATGGCCCATTTCATTACATTTTACATAAAATATAATTTTATATGTGTACATATATGTCAGGGACTTGTTTTGTGCTTATTTCACTAAAGATAAAAATTGATGTTGTGGGGGCTCGAACCATGACTGCCTGCTCTTTAGCCGACATCTCTACTGCTATGCTATTGCTTTTTGGCTTACTTTGCATATGTAGTTCTTATATGCTTTTCCACTGACTGCTAACTGTGGCTGAGCTACGGGCACGCCCGCACAAACGAGCGCACTCACGGGCAAACATCTTTACAATTTAAAAAAAATATATAACGTTCATTTATATATTTTATGTTCATAGTCTGTGGGGGCATGTGTTGTGTTGTGTCTATTCACATTTCCATGGACTTTGTCGTGGGGGTTTACTTTCGGGACTTTTACTCTTCTGGGGGTGTGTCTGTTTGCAGGGCTTGGCCTACGGACACACCCCCTACTGTCTTCCATGGACCATGTAAGCCTTAGGTGTGATTCAGCATGCCCTCATGCATATGCATGACATGCTGATGTCACACCGTTTAACTGCAGCCTCCGTGTAAGCCTTGTAACTCTTACACAGAGGCTTCGTGAATCCTGCCCTATGACTATCCTATTCAGATAAGGTGCTCTGCCCATCTTTATACTATTCATAATCACGTTGTTATATGAGTCATAATCACTTTGTGATCTGCAAATGTGCCATGCACAAATAGGTTATAAAAAGCAAATCCAAACCTTTTGCATCCACTTTAAGTTCCATGACAATGTTTGCTTTTGCTGCCAGTCTAGCTCTGTCCTAGTTTGAGTCACTCATTACATTTGTTCCACAACCTGGTACATGAAACAGCTCATGCTAGCCTAGAAGAAGAAGGAGATGTAGCAAGAATTATTAGACAGGCCTAGAGTGGACATGGATATAATATGCGCTTTGGTGACTTTTTATGACCCACACACAGTAACTGAGGGAATGCAAGGCCTTCTATCCCTGTGCATACCAAGGTATGTATAACCCTCAATATACTTGCCTTAGGGAACTTTCAGAGACAAACTTTGGGCATGTTGGGTATCTCACAGGCTTCTGCCTCAAAGATAGTTCAGCAGTTCCTCAACATACTGTTGACACATGTGGATCGGTATATCTGTTTCACAGAGTCATCACAGGACTGAGCCACTACTAGGCATTATTAGGGATTTCTCAAAAGCATACATGATGACCTAAATAAATTTCACTATAATCATCCTGTAATGGATCTCATTGTTAAGCCACAGCCTATGCCTCCGACTTCTCCCAGTTAAATAGTTGCATTGTTCACTCTTCTCATCTTAAGAGCATACTTAAGTAAAGTTGTTAGTAAGGGAAACATTAATAAGCTCAAAGCTGACTATGAACATAAAATATCCAAAGCCCCCCCCCAAAAAAAAACTACTAATTTTTTTAACTATAGCAGGATAACCTACACCTAACAATGTTTGGAGTTAGTTTACAATAATACTACCCATTATGAACTAAAGGAAATAACTGAGGTCTTAGCTGATAAACTTAGTGCAAATGTTACTCCATCTACAGTTATCACTGTTCCAGTGATTCTCCAGTCACCTACACCCCATTTAATTACTATGGAAGAAGTCTGATCAACCCTCTCAAAGGCTAAGTATGCCTCATCCATGGTAAAAGATAACATGCCAAGTTACTTCATTATCAGTGCTAAATATGACCTATCAAAAACTAATTTAACCTCTTTAATCTTATTGTCTGCACTGGTTTCATTCCTGAAGCCCATAAAACAACCATTACTATACCATTTCACAAGACTGACCCAAAAAAAGACCATGGTAACCATACAACTGTCTCACTAGTCTCATATGTAAAGATGTGGAGCATATTATCTCAAACCTCATTAAATGGGACATTTAAAATCTGTTAATCCTAGACCCTCATCAATTTGGTTATTTCAAAGGAAAGTCCTACCACTCTAACCTCATGAATTTCTTTAAAAAAGTCACTGAAGCAGTAATAGGAATTATGCAGTACATACAGCATATCTGTGTCCTTTGACACTATTCTACATGCAGGCATTATTGAGTTATAAATCTGAATATAAATCCTTATGCTGCACAGTGGATAGCTAACTGCTTGTCTGGCAGAACTCATGTGGTTAAAATCACAGGTGCCACTTCTGAAAGGAAAAAAGGTATCAACACTGTACCATTGAGTTCCATGTAGACCCATCTCCTATTTAGTATCTATATTTCAGACCTTCAGGACAATAATCCTGGCAAATGGTTATCTAGGTGTGCATATGACTATAAACTGGGAGTCATCATTCACTCTTTCACTGTCTCACAATTACACATTTTAGACCACATTGGCTATTGAGGCTAGAGCAAAGGTTTAAAATTAAATATGAAAAAATGTAGTATAGTTAATTTTGGTTAGTAAAACATTTTCCAGTACTATACAGATGACACACTGTGCCAATCAGACACTGTTGTAAGAGACGTAGACAATCATGCTGATAATTTCTTATCTTTTGATCATCATATCACAGTAGTAGTTAGGGCAATCTTCCATTTGGCTCGTCATACTTACAGTGGTATCTGTTATAGATCCAAAGAAGTCTTAAATCATCATTACTCATATCTTGTCAGACCCATTATTGAAAGTAATCCCCTTTCTGACATACATAGGTCTAAACATACTTAATGGACCTCAGATGTTCCTAAGTAAAAAGATCAGTAGCTTCAAAAACCACAGTTATCAGGACAGATTCTCTCTATATGCAGTTTCTTATAGATGCCTCCATGAGTTATCTGTATCTAGCCTTTTGAGCCATGAAAGATCCAACTTTATCTGACCTTCCATTCCTTCTCAAAACTAAAGGTTCTACAATTAACAGGTAAAAGGAAGTAAATTTTCATCAACAAATAAATAGGGCACATTTGCATGATAGATTAATATCACAGTTGTATCCCTCAACCTCTGGAACAAATTTCCACTATTTGTCAAGCAGAGTAGCACCCTGGCCACTTTTAAAGTAAACCTAGTTAATTGGATGGTCAGCCTCAGATTCTCCTCCCAATCTATCTTGTATTGCTCTTGTTGAGGCTGGAATTAATTTTTGAATGCAGGTTATAGGCTAGGCTTGTAATAGTCTGTAGACTTCTTGCCTATTATTTACCTGAGAACATCTTATATAGGCAACCTAAATTAGAAATTAAGATTAGTGGTAGGATCACTATGCAATTAACATTAAGGGCTCAGTATAGTGAAGGAGGAGATAGCCAGAGGTATGGGAGACACTGGATATCATTAGGAAAGTGTATGAATGCAACAGAAATATAATTATTTCAACAGGGTTCTATACTAGGAACTCTCCTGTTTGGCATCTACTTTTCTGAAGTAAAAAACAATACCAAAGGGCTCTGGCTGTCTAAGTTTGTAGATGACTGCAAGCTAGGAGCAGTCATTGAATCTCAAAATGACTAAGCCAACCTGCAGGAAGGTTTGTCCCAAATAAATAACTGGTGACAAAATTACGGACTGAAACTAAATTCCATAAAATACATTACTGTATTATTTTGAAAAGTCATTTACCTAAGGGAACTACCACAATGACAATATGTCCTAAGAGTTGACACAGTTGTTCGAAATTTGGGAACTTATGTGGACAGCAATCTCATTTTTTGACCAATATGTGTCCACTTTTGCAAGACAAACCTTCTATATTGCACAACTTATAAATAAAAGGATTGGGACTAGATCTAATGATGTCCTTGCCCCCCTTTACTCAGCCCTCATTAGGCCAGTTACTGAATATAATGCCCCCTATGATGATGTGAGGTATTGCCAGCTATGCCAGTAGAAGTAGGGCAGTGGATATATAACATATATCAGCACAGTTAGCTGGAATTTAATAAGGAACTATATGTTATTTGAATATCAAACTGATTTGTACAGGTACTTGTGTTAAAACTGTACCAACAGTGTGCCCTGCTGGACAGAAAAGAAATATACATGTATTATTGTAACTGAATTAATTTATATGTTTTAACAGAGGATACTGGAAGAGAAGAGGTTAATCACAATCTAGTGGCAGTAAATATTGAAAATAGTAAGACGTTAAATTACTAGGCCTAGACCATAAAGATGTTAGCTCACAGTTTTGAATGAAGCCAGAGATGCAATGTCTGAAAGAAGCATGGTTTATTAGTTTTTGTAGGAGTAGTAGAAGTTTGTAATTGTTTTATGACTTTCAGAAGCTGCACCAGATCTGTGCAGAGCTCTTGTGTGTATGTATTATTGACACGTAGGTACTAAATCCTGGCAGTTTCTAGCAACGAGGGTTGCATGCGAACCAGAAATCAGATGACCAGATATATGTGATATCATTCTGTACAGAAATAATGTTTTAATGTTAGGTGAGACTGAAGTCTCAGAGCTGTCTTTTTCTTCCAACATGACATAGAAGGATCCATCACCTACTACAGCTTGCCTTGCTCTATTAAGTAAGCAGGAACAGTAATTTTCTAGATCAGTCGGGAAAATATAGTGAGAATAGTGAGAATAGTTACGTATTGTTTTTTGTATCTGTGTGAATCTATTCATCTGTGTTATTTTAATATTTCCTGTGGTTAAAACTCTGGTGTTTACTGTAAATAGATAGTTTATATTTTCATGTTCTTTATATTATTTATTATTAAATATTTTTAAACTTTTCATTGTGACTGGTCCTTTAAAAAATATTTTAACCTATGAGAGTACTTATACAGTATCTATTGGTGACACTGTGGCCACTCTTGAAGCCTGGCTGTTTGGTCAACATTACCATTTGTATTAATATTAATTTCACACAGTATAACTGGGTACCCTTGCAAGAGCCTTAGGTAGCTTGTAGTGTCTGGTGGCAGTGATAACTAGCTTATAGTTTGGGCAGAAGGGGGCACAAGTGTGTGTGTGTGTGTGTGTGTGTGTGTGTGTGTGTGTGTGTGTGTGTGTGTGTGTGTGTGTGTGTGTGTGTGTGTGTGTGTGTGTGTGTGTGTGTGTGTGTGTGTGTGTGTGTGTGTGTGTGTGTGAAAATCAAATCACAAAGAGAGTGTGCATCAACTACGTAGAGCAGGGACATGAAGCACTAGTTTTATAGAGAGAGTGTTGGAGAACTTGGCTTGGACACTCAGCCAAGGACTTAACTCTGCAGCTGTGTCAGTGAGGACCTTTAATGGGGATGTGGGGAGAGACAGAGAGAGAAAACCAGACCCCTGGCTGAGTGTCTTCCCTGTGTGATCTTAAAGAAAATTGTGCTTGATGCAGAGAGGTCAGCTTCTAGAAATACTGCATGTATCCATTTATATTCCAAGTGAACATACCTCTCCAGTGTCAGTAATGAGGATTCAGGCTCCTTGATTTCTGGCCCAGAGTGGAGACATCACACTCCCTTTATCATGTATCTGATTATACATGTGCAACAACTGGAACTCCCACAAAGATACCTCATTAAAAGGATACAAGGCCTAAACAACATGCTCTACATGGAGCCACTCAAAGCTCTGTCACTATACTCGGTATCACACAGACTGCTAAGAGGTGACCTGTGTATGACATACACGGCATCATTTGACCCATTACTAATGGATTTACTACTCAAAAGCAAATTAAATGGCATCAGAAATACTTAGTCTAGGAAACTAAACCTCTTCTGCAACATTAATGGAATGGTTTGGAAGGACAGGTATATCTTGCAGAGGATACTACTACTCTGGAACTGACTTTCCATCCACATAAAACAAAGTTCATCCCTGTCCACATTCAAGCACAACTTAGGTCTATAGATGGAAACAGAAAATTTACCCCAGGACTGCCCCCTCTACTAGTAATGAATAGAGATAGCTCCTAAATGCTTTATCCCATGCATGGGTCCCCTCAAATTATCTATGGGTTATATTATTATTGACCATGGGATCCCATTCTATAACCAAATGGGATGAGTCATTTTGAGCATGAAAAGGGAAACTGGCTAGGATTAAAACGGCCTGCAAGAGCAGCTAGCCTAGTATTTACCTGTGAAGCTATGAACAGGTAGAGTATAGTTGAGGCAAATGTATGAATACTTAAGCATATTAGATGTAATAGAAGACTGATATATATATATTTTTTTAGTTTTACATTGTTTTCTGTATGTACAGCTTAAAGAGTCTCCATGGTGTGTGTTTGATTTTTGGGTGTTTAGCAAATGTTATCATTGCAATCTAAACTGTGTAGTAGAGTTATAAAAGCTGATAAGGTTAAACTTTGGATAGCTATGTGATTTCTTTAAAATGTTTTGCTCACTTTTTAGTTGATAGTTGGTTAATGTATGTTAAGTTCTAATCATATTTGTTTTAGTGCTATATGATATACATTTCCAATGGGTTTGCTGTAGACTTAGCTACTTTGTTGTAACACATTTTAGCTGCTTACATTGTGTTTTTGGGATGATGTTAAGGACTGATAATCCACAGACAGCAGTGGAAGTAACACTGTTTATACTGACAGTAGTCAAGCCTATGGTGTTAAGTTTTGATTTTGTAAAAAGTGCCTGCCTTCCGATTACTTTTAAGTTTTAATTTTGTAAAGGGTTCCTACTTTCTGATTATTTTGTTACTACATTGTTTGTTTGGTGATAGTTATAATAACTCTTGAGTAGTTTAGTGTGGGTCCACAATGGTTTTATTTTGAGGTAATACTGAAGTCTGAAGTGTTTGTGAGGCAAATAGCTGTATTTTCTTGCTTTTTTTTGTTGTAAGATTTAATAGTAATTTGGACTCTTGTCAGACATTCTTCCAGTTTTCTCATTTCATCTGAAGACCATTTAGAATCGCCTGTGCAGGTTAGTGAGGAATTGTCTGTGTATTGGATGACTTTTGCATCCTTAACTATTGTGTGCATGTTCATAGGTTCATAGGTTTATACTAGGCTAACTGCCCTAGGGCATTTATAAGCCTAGCCCAAAGTTATGTGGCTTACGCCGCCCCTTATGTTAGAAATACTGTGCCCATTAGTTTGTTTTGCCTCTGTCCAGTAGTGACACAGAGATGATTCCCGGGGTAAACCTACGATCTCCCATCCACCGGTCAAGATTTCTCTTGAACAGAGCCAGCGAGGTGCTCTGCCTCACATGGACCGGGATTTTATTCCACAGCATGGGGAGTCTTTGGGTGATAAATCTATCCCTCCAGCATGTCCTATTTATATCCATGCTAAGGTTTAAGTCTCTTGCTCTAGTGGTTTTGGTGGATTTGGTTTTTTTGAGGTGGAGCATGTCCATTAATTCCGGGTTGGTCATGGCCTTGTATGTCAGGCACAGGTCACCTCTGAGCAGACGGTATGCAACTGAATAGAGTTGGAGTTTCTTCAGTCTGGCAACATATGACAGGTTTTGGAGTCCCTTTATCCTTTTGGTGAGGAACTTTTGGGGTCTCTCCAATTGCTGCAGGTGTCGGGTGAGATACATCCCGAATGGGGCATTGTACTCGATCATTGGTCTGATAAGTGAGGAGTACAGGGGAACAATGACCTCACTTGATCTGGATGTGAATCCCTTCATGATCAGGTGGGCAATGTAGAAGGTCTTTCGAACCACTTTAGCAACGTGAGTGTCAAACGAGAGGCCACTGTCAACCTGGGTCCCCAGGTCCCTGATAACCTCTTCTGTGCTTAGTGGGTTGCCACCTATATGGTAGCTTGGGGTTACCTTGTTTTTCCCGAAGGGTATGACTATACACTTTTTTGCGTTTAACTTCAGACCATGGCTCTGGCACCAGCTATCAGTTTCCGTGAGACCCCTCTGAAGGATGTCTGCGTCCGATGTACTATCCACTATGGCACCCAGTTTGCAGTCATCCGCAAACTTTGTCAGCCATAGTCCTCCTATGTTTGCCTGTACATCTGAGAAGTAGATGCCGAACAATAGGGGGCCAAGGACTGAGCCCTGTGGGACTCCACTTGTAACTGGCTTGGAGTCTGACATGGCTCCATCAACTCTAACCCTGTGGGTTCTGTCCTTTAGCCAGTTTGCAACCCATCTTGTGACATTGACATATGAGTTTACATTTAAGCTGGTAAGTTTCTCTATAATACCCGAGTGGGGTATTGTGTCGAAAGCTTTTGTAAGGTCAAGGTAGGCTGTATGGACTGCCTTTCCCTCATCAATGGCCTTGGTGACTGTTTCGAAGAAGTCGACCAAGTTCAAAAGGCAAGATCTGCCCTTGACAAAGCCAAACTGGGTTGGGTCCAAGGTCTGCAAGTCCCCTATGTCCTTGTTTATGAGTTCCATTATGATCCTCTCCATAACTTTGCAGACCAGGCTTGTTAAGCTTATGGGGCGGTAATTACCAGGGTCCGTAGAGGCACCGCCTTTGTGGAGTGGGACCACAGTTGCCGTACGCCACTCCTTGGGCACATATCCTGTGGTGAGGCTAAAATTAAACAGCTGCCTTATGTGCGGGTTTAGTTCTTCATTAAGTTCATGTAGCACACAGCCGGGGACCCCATCCGGTCCCATTGATGCTGTGTTTTTAGCTTTAGAGAGAGCAGCTTTCACCTGCGCATTTGAGATGTCTGGGAGGCTACACTCAGTTGGGATAGTTATCTCTCCTTTTGGGGAGAGGGGTGAAGTTTGCGCTGAACCTGTCTGCCAGTATGTTGGCAATGTCTGTGGGTTCAGTGATTTTTGTATCATTTTGGACTAATTCTGAGCATATCTGGGAGTTTCCACCCAGGTTTCTGACATAGCTGAAGAAGGCCTTATGATTGTCTTTTGAATCTATGGCAATTTTTCTCTCAAAGTTGGCCTTGGATGATTTTATGAGGGATCGTAGTTTCTTGCTAGTGCTGATCAAAGATGCCTTCCCTTTTTGGGATTTTGCTCTGTCATGTAATAGCTTTCTCCTCTTATTGTAAAGTTTGTTTATGGCTGGGGTCCACCAGACTGGATGTTTGCCCTTGGTGGAAAGAGTCTTGGTTTTATTTGGGATTGCCTGATCCATGCAGTCCTGAAGGTGTTCATAGAAGGCATTTGTAAGGGCTTCCGCAGCTTGGGTTGTGGTTTCCATTGGCTCGGGGGCCTTGAAGGATACCACACCTGTCTTGAGTAGTGTGAAGTTTGCTTTAGAGAAGTTCTTCACTGTGGTCTTTTTTGTTTGGGGTGGGGGCGGGATGTGGATTTCTAGTGAGATTAGTTTATGATCTGATCTCACCAATGAGGGATATACTTCCGGTGTGGAGAATTTTGTCCCCATGTTCGTGATGATGAGATCTAGTATATTTTCTCCTCTTGTGGTGACAGTGACTAGTTGTTCCATGGCATTTGAATTTATGAACTCCAGGAACCTTTGGGCTAGAAAGTTTGGGCTTGAGTAATGTTCCCAGTCTATATTCGGGTAGTTGAAGTCACCCAATATGATGGTGTTTGGTGATACATTTATACCCTCCAGTGTCTTCAGGAAGGCTGTGTGGGTTTCCTGAGTTTGAGAGGGTGACCTGTAGCATGCTACAAATTGTAGAGCAGTTTTGCCTATGGTTAATTGCACCTGGATGGTTTCCGATGCTTCGTGCGTAGCCACCAACCTGGAGGTGTGGGTATCCTTGATGAATATGGATACACCCCCTCCTTTTGTGGTGTGGTCTGGGTTTTGGGGCCAGAACGCATGATATGAGATGAAACCTGATAGTGCCGGGGTGCTCTCAGGAGCCTTGAACCAAGTTTCAGTCACAGCACAGACATCGATGTTCTCCATACTGAAAAGGGCCTCGAGTGTGTGCATTTTGAGATTTAGACTTCTGGCATTGAGCAGCATTACCCTTAGTTTCTTCATGTTTTTGTTTTCTAGGGTGGTAGGTTTAGAATTTGAGCCTTGCCTAAAAAAGGCACTATGGGGGTGGCAAGAGCCTTAGCCAATATCCAGAATCCCAGGGGTGACAGGTGCAAGCCGTCCCTTGTGAAGCAGCGTGGCCTGTCGAGCATGTCATCCCAGGCAGACAGGCACTGGATCCCCTTTGAATGACACCAGAAATTAAGCCAATTGTTAAAGCTGATCATCTTGTCACTATATTGTGGCATCATTCTTGGTGAAGGAAGGATACTGCTCAGGGTCAGGGTCATACCTGCCTGGGCTACATAATCAGAGAGCTCCTCTATGTCTCTTTTCATGTAGTCCAGGGAGGTACGTCTCAGGTCGTTCTCACCAGCATGGACAATGACTGTGTCATACTTGTACTTGCCATGGAGTGACCTGAGTGCTTGTGTTATGTGGCGGATTCTAGCGCTCGATAGGCAGCTTACCGTGACCCTCTCCTTGTTCAGCCTGGTGAGTGGGACGTCAGTGTGTCTGACTATGGAGTCACCTATGACAAGTATGTTTGGTGTTGTATTTGGCCTTAAGGGCAGTGACTGCTTTGCACACTGATTTTGTTGTTTATGTGTTGTTTGTGTGGTGTATTGAGTTTGCAGTTGCTTGGGTGTCTGCTTTGGAGGCCTCTGCTGTTTAGGTAAATTTTTACTCAGAGCCTCCGAGTATGTCTTAGTGTGTTTATGTGTTTGATTCAGTGGTGTGGTTGAGTTATGTGAGACTGGTATTGTGGTGTGTGTAGTTGCCTTCTCCTCCTGCCTGGTCTTGCCAGTCCTGAGTTGAGAGAGCTCAGCCTCCAGTCTGGCTAAATAGCTGCATCTCTCACAAGTGTTAGTGTTACGTGGGAGGAGGAGAGGGTTGTCCGTGTACATGAGGCAATTGTAACATTGTCTCAGAATTCCCAGATTCACCAACTGGGCAGGAGAGGACGCCAGTATCTGACCCTTCGACATGCTAGAAGAATTATGAGTTGGTATGAGACAGAAAAGTAGTGGGCTTAGCAGGGAAGTGGGCACTCCTGGGGGTTTTGCTAGTGAGAGATTTGTATAATATAGGAGTGCTTGACCTGCAAAGAGAATGCTTATAAGACAAGGGATATGCTTATAAGACAAGTGCTGAGCTTTTTGAGAAGAAAAAGCTATTTGGAACAAGTGCTGCACTTTTTAGTGAAGGTGTAAACTGTTTAGGTTCCTAACAGAGCAGTTCTAAGGGAAAAATTGAAGAACAGACTTTCTGGAGCCAGAAAGAGTTTAACCTTGTTTAACTGGCGCTGCCCGATGCTGCTCTAGTGGCAACTCCGCGCTAAATCGCGCTAAAGCACGTTAAAGCGTGCTTGATAGCAGGGGCTGGAAAGAAGCAGGAATAGACCCAAAACATAAAATAAAACTACAGTTTCAAGTCAGTAACCACCTCTACGGGGGGCAGGAAAGCTGCTCAATGTTATTCACTGCCACTGATCAACAGAGAGACCCTCCTTCAGCCCAAGCAAAAATGGCCTCACAGAAACTTTCAAACAGTTCAGGAACAGCAAGCCTGTAACTGAACTTTTTTAACTTCTCAGAAAAGTGGGAAAAAAGCAAGATTTTTTTTTTTTGTTTTTGTTTTTTACAGAGATAGCAGAGGTTCACAAGTAATATCAAGTTATAACAGTGCAGTAAATGACCCCACACAAGAGTGCTAGGTCAAGGACAGAAAATATGCAAGTTTTAAGAAAAAACGATTTAAAATTAAGTGCAAACAGGAAATTCAGCAAACAGCTTTTGGTTGTGCTCTAAATACAGCTACTAATACAGAAATCAAGTTTAACAAGCCAGAAAATGCTCAAGCTAGGCAGCTATGCAGAAAAACTTAACAAATAAACAGAGAAAAAATACTTAAAATCTCAAAAGTGGCTCCTTCTTCTCTCAGCGTTTTTCCTCTTGGAGGGTGCTTCACCAACAGCCAACAAGCCTGAAAAGACGCCCAAACCACGAGGCAACTAGGTTTTAAGAGAGGAAGATGAAGGAGTTTTGGAAATGACCCCTAGTGGCCAATAAAACTACAGTTTCAAGTCAGTAACCACCTCTACGGGGGCAGGGAAGCTGCTCAATGTTATTTACTGCCACTGATCAACAGAGAGACCCTCCTTCAGCCCAAGCAAAATGGCCTCACAGAAACTTTCAAACAGTTCAGGAACAGCAAGCCTGTAACTGAACTTTTTAACTCTCAGAAAAGTGGGAAAAAAGCAAGATTTTTTTTTTTTTTTTTTACAGAGATAGCAGAGGTTCACAAGTAATATCAAGTTATAACAGTGCAGTAAATGACCCCACACAAGAGTGCTAGGTCAAGGACAGAAAATATGCAAGTTTTAAGAAAAAAGATTTAAAATTAAGTGCAAACAGGAAATTCAGCAAACAGCTTTTGGTTGTGCTCTAAATACAGCTACTAATACAGAAATCAAGTTTAACAAGCCAGAAAATGCTCAAGCTAGGCAGCTATGCAGAAAAACTTAGCAAATAAACAGAGAAAAAATACTTAAAATCTCAAAAGTGGCTCCCTTCTTCTCTCAGCATTTTTCCTCTTGGAGGGTGCTTCACCAACAGCCAACAAGCCTGAAAAGACGCCCAAACCATGAGGCAACTAGGTTTTAAGAGAGGAAGATGAAGGAGTTTTGGAAATGACCCCTAGTGGCCAATAAAACTACAGTTTCAAGTCAGTAACCACTTCTACGGGGGGCAGGGAAGCTGCTCAATGTTATTCACTGCCACTGATCAACAGAGAGACCCTCCTTCAGCCCAAGCAAAAATGGCCTCACAGAAACTTTCAAACAGTTCAGGAACAGCAAGCCTGTAACTGAACTTTTTTAACTTCTCAGAAAAGTGGGAAAAAAACAAGATTTTTTTTTTTTGTTTTTGTTTTTTACGGAGATAGCAGAGGTTCACAAGTAATATCAAGTTATAATAGTGCAGTAAATGACCCCACACAAGAGTGCTAGGTCAAGGACAGAAAATATGCAAGTTTTAAGAAAAAAACGATTTAAAATTAAGTGCAAACAGGAAATTCAGCAAACAGCTTTTGGTTGTGCTCTAAATACAGCTACTAATACAGAAATCAAGTTTAACAAGCCAGAAAATGCTCAAGCTAGGCAGCTATGCAGAAAAATTTAGCAAATAAACAGAGAAAAAATACTTAAAATCTCAAAAGTGGCTCCCTTCTTCTCTCAGCGTTTTTTCCTCTTGGAGGGTGCTTCACCAACAGCCAACAAGCCTGAAAAGATGCCCAAACCACAAGGCAACTAGGTTTTAAGAGAGGAAGATGAAGGAGTTTTGGAAATGACCCCTAGTGGCCAATAAAACTACAGTTTCAACTCAGTAACCACCTCTACGGGGGGCAGGGAAGTTGTTTATGAATATGTTGGATGTAAGGGGCCCAAGGAGAGAACCTTGTAATACACCTACATTTACCCATAGGAGAGATGTCTGGATGGAGAGATGATACATCAGCAAGCAAAGGAGAGCAGTATTGCTGAAACTGAATTCATCCTCAAGTCTTGGTGAGTATTTTTATGAGGTGGACCTTGTTTTTCAAAAAATCTCACCATGATGACACTGATATATAGACTGTATTTATACAGCATATGTCATGGACAGAAGTAAGTAAAAAATAAAAACAGATAGCTGGGAAGAACCTCATGTTGATCAGGAATGACTGCAGGAATGGTTAAGAAGAGGAGAATTCAAACCAAGAGATTAAAAGTTAATACTGGTGGCACAAATTAGTGGGCTATGTACACGTTGGTTTACAAAGTCCATTGAACATGTGGGAAGAAAAAAAGTTGTACACCTTGTTACTGGTTACAACATACTAATGGCAGAAGGACTGTATACTGAAAGTCATAATAATGTGGCAAGACTGCTGCACTGTGGATTGTGCAAACATTATAGTACTGAAGTGGCTGAAAAACACTGGAAACATGAGCTACAAAGCATCATAGAAAATGATGAAGCCTACATCATATGGGATCTTCCATTACCAACAGTTCAAAAAATAGATGCGAGAAAAATGGATATAGTGGTCCATGAAAAGAAGACAAAAGCAGCACTGATCATTGAAATGACCACACCAAGTGACTACAGTGTCTTGCTCACAGAGAGACACAAAGTCAAAAAATATCAGGATTTAATATACTCAGATAGTTCAACTAGTAGTAGGAACAATGGCTCTTATAAAAAAGAATCGACAATCATATCTAGATATGTTACCAGTGCATGTAACTCCATATGAATTGCAGAAGGAGTCATTACTGAGCACATTTCAGGTGCTGCAAAGAGCACATCTGGCTGACATCAAAGATTGAAACTATACTAATTTCATGAACTTTAAACATACTTTGACTTAGGAATGGGGTCCATTCCCATCATGGTATTAGAAACCGAAAAGATTTGGAGAAATTAAAAAAGAGAGCTGTATAAATTAGTTTACACATCACTCTTTGAGACTGAGTGAGATAACTGGAGAAAGTACTGTCTGCAGTAGATTTCTAGAAGGCCACCACATTTTGCTGATTGCATATTGCTCTTAGCATTAAGTTTCCATAGGGTGCAAGCTGATCGTGTACATTTATAGAAAAATCGTAGCATAGCAGGGTAATGTACTTTTAAAGTAGCCCATAGCTGGTACAGGTTTGAGCAGTATTATAAGAAGAACATGAGATAACTCAGATAGATACTATTAATATCAGGTATAGATTAGAATAATGGTGGTGTAAAAAGATCTTTATGACACTCGCTACACTCACACGGCTACACCTAAGATTTATAATAAAGTATTGTATACTAGAACAGCTTGTCTGAGGGTGAGCCACATAAAGTAAGAAGGCATGTAGAAAGTAGCAAATGAGAAGAATGATATCAGTAGAAAAAACGAAATGAAAAGGTGGTATTGATGGAGAAGAGTCAGAAAGGATGAAGGTTTTGGGGTTAGGATTACTGGGCAAGGGGGATTATGGATAAGGATTGGGAAGCATTAGTATACTGGCTTGTCTAAGTTCAAGGTTGCTGCATACACTAAACTATACATTTTCCTCAACTGGTCAGGCAAGATAAAACCCAGAGTTCTTGCACATGGCTGACATTTCACAAATCCATCCATCCATCCATCCATCCATCCATCCATCCATCCATCCATCCATCCATCCATCTATCTATTCATCCATCTGTC
>NC_056735.1:1964683224-1964708224 GCF_019279795.1 Protopterus annectens
TTCTGGATACACATATTCAGCAATCTGAGGACTCAGAGCAGATAGAAGGAAATAAAAAAAGAAAGGAAGAAGTTCACAACAAATGACAAAGAAGAAAAAGAAACTGATAAATGTCTGTAAACATACTAAAAGGGCATTACTTTGTTATATAACACACAGATTACAGGGAATGATAACATTTTTCTATCAAAAAACCTTCAGCTACAGAAAACGGCATCATTTTTCCTAAAGAGAAGATAGAGAAAAAAGGAAAGGGGCATGTGAAAAGGAAGAAATCAAAACTGAATGTGGAAAGATTGAAGAGCATTACTGTAAAAGAGAGAAGAAAGACAGATGTTGATAATGTGGCTCAAGCTGAGAATGTACAAAACCAGGTAGATGAGAATTGTATGCTTGCAAATGTGATAAGAAATGAAAACAGTGGAATTAATAGATTAATGGTGATGAAGATCATTCCTTTGTAACAACTGATAGAGCAGATATTATTGAATTAGAAGCTGAAGATTCTTCAGATCTGGTCAGAAAAGATATTCTTGTAATTGGAGATTCAGTTATTAGAGGAGCTGATTCTTTCATTTGCAGAGACAATAATGAAAATTGAACAGTGTTATGCTTGCCAAGAGCTAAAATAGATGATGTGAGGTAGGCCATAGAGCACCTTTATGTAAGGAAGTACAGCTCAATTTTTATTCATGTCAGTACAAATGATCTCATTCACAAGGACTCTCTGACTGTTAGTAAGGAGCTTAGCCCTCTTGGACAGCATAGCTTGTAGAAGTATTAGGATCCATTTTTTTCACAAACCACATGTAGAAAGGAGAGTCATGTCACAGTGAATGTAAAAATTCTTTGGGTAAATTCCTACATGAAAAAAAAATGTATTGTTTTAAAAAATGGAAATGTGTCGAGCACCCAAGCCTAATTTGGGGCACACACGTGTTCGGACAGGATAGTATGCACTTGTCAAGATCAGGGAAGGGACTTTTTACAGCAGATATTTTGCAATATTTGACAAACACAAGGCAGGATTTTTGCTAGGTCAAAGATATAACAAATCACAGATAGCAACATTTGATGTATCTCTGGTGGTTGTTAATGCCAGAAGCATTAATAGTTTTTTTTTTTTTAATTGAAAAATTTGTTATGTTCCC
Organism: Protopterus annectens; assembly: GCF_019279795.1. Classification (NCBI taxonomy): domain Eukaryota; kingdom Metazoa; phylum Chordata; order Ceratodontiformes; family Protopteridae; genus Protopterus; species Protopterus annectens. The sequence goes on from NC_056735.1 coordinate 1,964,684,376, forward strand.
ACAAGATTGATGTCATTATTAACAGACATTCTAACAAAAAATCAGTTGGAGGTATTATGATAGGCATTAAAGATAGTTATAAGACCTGTGATTATTACAGTGATAACACCAGTACTATAGATTGTGTAACTGTAACCGTAAAGACAACTCTGGAACATATAACAATTCTTTGGCTAGGTCAGGGTAGTCGGTGTGCACTGTCTTGCCCTCATTCATGGCTTTGATGACTGTTTTGAAGAAGGGGACCAAGTTTAAAGGTTAATTTTTTGGTAGATAATTCTGCCAAACTGAAATCTAAACCAGTGCACAGAAAATTAATAACAGATTATATGGAAGCAAAACAATCAGTATGTAGAACCAATTGGACTGGTGCATTCAGTAGAAAAACTGAAGAAGGAATGTTGAAAAAGAAAATGTTTGAATGCAAAAAAATTTTAAAAAATGTTTAACATCAGGATCTAGGCACACAACATCAGGAGGATATAATTCAACAACAGGAAGATACTTGATTAAGGTGAAAGACAAGAAATATAAAAAAATAGAAAAGATTTCAAATTACAACTTTGAAAACCGAAATAAACAAGCTGGTCAAACAAATTAAGTGTAGTGTGAGACAACAGCAAGAAAAAATTGAAGAAAATTCATAAAAAGGTATTGAGCATAATATGAAAAATTTTAGATATGTAAGATGTGGAAGGAGTAACAACATACAAATTGATAAGCTGTGTGTAGATTCTAAAATTTATTCTTGGACACAACAGATTATATATATATTTAAAAAATCTTATGCAAAACAATTTTCCTCTACAAAGGAAGTGATAAGTTGTCCTAGTGACATCTGGGTAACCTCAAATATTGAAATCAAATTAGTTTATATTGAAAAAATCTATGCAAACTGCATCCAAGCAGGGGGGATACTGAATTAGTAATAATCACCTGAGAACATTTCCGCAAGGACTTCCAGTACCATTAAATCTATTATTTACTAGGTCATATAAATATGTGGAGATTCCTCAAGACTGGAATTAATAAACCATTCTTTAAGGGAAAGAAAGTAAAACAAACCTAGAGTCATAGAGACCCTTAAGTCTACTTTCATGTTGTGGAAAAATAATGGAGTCAGTAATATTGGATAAGTTATTGTCAGAACTGGAAAGGTAGGGATTTGAAACCATATATCACCATGTATACGCTGAAAATCAATCTATTACCACCTATAACATGATGTTTTGTAACAATATAATAGCTAGGAATGAAAGATTTTGCTGTGATGGAATTTATATAGCTTTAACTTCAGAATGTGATAAGGTCATACACAAAACACTGATCAATAAATAAGAAAAACTAGGTATTGCTGTACTCTTGATAAGATGGATAGCTGCATGGCTTACCAATAGGACATGGCAAGTATCATACAGTGATTGGACAGGTAAAATTCTTGCTTACAATCAGGGTATCCTACAGGGCTCTGTCCTAGGTCCATACTTGTTTAGATTGTATCTTTCAGCTCTATCTTTTTCATCTGAGGTGATCTAAAGTCTGTATGCAAATGACCTGAATTTGGGCAAACTGATTACATCTGTTACAGATAGGTAAGTTCTGCAAAATAACTTAACTAAATTGACCATTTGGACTCAGAAGAATAATATGCTGATAAATACATCAAAACCTAAGCATATGAGATTTGAGAGACATAAACTGATAGGTGAATATTTAGTACAGTAGCAGTGATTGAAACTGTAGATTCATTTAAGGACCTGGGTATATTGGTAGATGCAGCTTTGAATTTTTCTAATCATAGCAATCAATTGTTTAATAATAGTTATAGAACTATGGGATGCAAAAAAAGAATTATAAAGTCTAGGAAATCAGAAATGATGAAGTCTTTGTTTGTTAGTTATGTTAGATCCAAACTTGAGTAAGAAATAACAGTATGAAAACCTTAGAAGAAAACAAGCATGAGTAAACTGGAAAGAGTACAGTGGAAATATACCAATGGCATCCATGGATGCAAAAATTTAAGTTATTATGAAAAACTTCAATATCTAAACTTATACAGTGTCTCATATAGATATTTAAGAGGAGACCTTATTCAGACAATTTCCGCTGGGAATGTTTGGGGTTATCAAAAAGTACTAGAGAATCATCAGACAACTTGTGTAGATGATTCTATAGGAATGAGAAGTGTACTAATTGGTTCTCTGAGAGACCAGATGATGCATGGAAAAGACTACCAAATTACATTAAAGCAAGCACTAGTCTAGATATTTTTAAGACTAGATCGGACACTTATTATGAGAAAAACTATTTTGGTATATTGGCAGGCTAGAAGAACATTAATGCCTGTGCTTGAAATATTTGTATCTATGTATGTATGTGTGTTTCCTTTGGTTTACCATCATAAGGTCGACCGGTGGATGGTCGATCGCGTATGTCCGAAAGGAGTGCTGCAACATCCCACAATTGTGAATGCAGATGTTGCAAACCGCAAACTCCCATCCTCTTTTTGACCCATGTTAGCACTCGCTTTTGGGTGCAGAGCAGTCAGAAATGTTGATTTTGGTGTTTTTGTGACATTCTGATTATTTGGCATGCCAGGATTTGTTAACAAAATTTGCACATATACAGGTTTGAGCACTGTGTGCTCGACCTTACGATGGTAAACCGTTTCCTTCATATAGTCAGTCCAAGCATACATATATAATGGCATTTAGGATTTGGCTGGGGTGCCTTCTGTGCAATGTCTGCATGTCCCCCCCTGTGACCATGTGGATTTTTGTTGGTTAATCCAGTTTGGTCCTATATTCCAAAGATGTGTCATAGGTGAACTGGTGATCCTTTAAACTGCCCATAGGAACATATGCCAAGTGAGTGAAAATCCCTCCTATGATGGTTTGGCACCCTACACAGGATAAGTTTCTATGCCTTGCATTCAGTGAATGCTGGAATACCCTTCAGCTGACCTGTAATATGCAGTGGGTTTCATATGGTAATCAAAGAATAAATACATTAATTAACTGAGTGAATGGATCACAAAAGAAACACTGCTGTGTTTGCATCACATGTCCTCAAATCCAGACAAGTAGAGTCATAGCCCACTCACTGACCTCATATCTTATTTCTCTGTATATATATGTTTCTGTTATTACTGCTGCTGACTTACTTTGTTCATATTTCCTTATAATTAATTATTAGAATTATCTCAATGAAAAGTAGCAGGCTCAGCTTTGCATGTTGACTGTTTAAATAAATGACTTTAACTATCTCATTTTTTTATTTAAATGTTTTCTTCAGTTTGTTTGATTTATTACAATGCTACCTTAGTATTTGTTTCCTTTTTCTAATGTACTACTTCTTCTCTAACTACGTTGTCACTGTAATGAAACTTTGCTTTTCAGCCTTTCCAATTGTTCAATACAAATAAATAATATTGTGCAGTTCACACTACAGAATTAAAACACATTTCCATATGCGATGCCCCTGCACCGGCCCAGTAATCAAGGAGTCTCAATCCTCACCACTGGCAACAATGAGGGATGTACACAATGGGAGGATAGCAAGTACATACATAGTAAAGTACAATTTCCTTTAAGAGCACACAGAGATCACAGTCAGTCTGGGGCTGGTTTCTTCCTCTTTCTCCAGATCCCCAATAAGACTCCCCACTGGCACAGTTATAGTGTTAAGATCTCAGCCAAATGGCCAAGCTAAGACCTCCAGCACCCTCTCTGTTCAACCAGTGCTTTGTGTCCCTGCCCAAGTACAAACACACACACACACACACACACACACACACACACACACACACACACACTTTCAGATTTGATTTATATACAAACCCAAAGACACTCCTGGTGAAGGCTGGCACAGGTTTACTAGCTATGCCATATTCTGCCCAGACTATAAGGTAGTTATCACTGCCACCAGCCAGCTCTTTATCAACTACTCTAAGGCCCTTACAAAGGGTAACTGATCCTACTGTGTAATGTTACTATTATCCAAATGGTAAGTGTGTCCAAGACCAAGGCTATTTAGTAGTGGCATGTACAGTTTCACCAAATACATATGCAAGTACTCTGTGAGCTTAAATATGTCTTGCAAATATCAGCTACAAAGATAGATTTAAATATATTTAATAATAAATAATAAAAGAACAAGACAATACTCAATCAACACAGTAACTACAGAGCTCAGAATGACAGGAAATATTTTAAAACAACATTGCAAGATAGTCTCAAATAAATACAGAAAACATCCAAACTAATCTTTACTGTATTCCTGTCTATATCTAAGAGAAATCACTGTACCCTAGTTACTTACTATTAGCAAGGCAACTGCAGATGATTGTGATGATGGATGTTTCTAGGTCCAAGACAAGATACAAAATGCACAGTCTTTCTCTGAGAGAGTTCTTAAATTACTATCAAACATTACTGCTGGGTCAGCTTGGATGACATCACTCTTTGACACCTGCCTTCAGTTCCCAGGCTAACAGATACTAACAGAATTTTTAACATCTCTGTGTGAGAAATACATATCTCTCAGATGTGAAGCTGATAGGAAGTCACAGAGCAATAAATCACTTTACATTTTAAACATAGTAAATACATCCCTCCAAGACAATAGAAAAACTTCTAGCTCTAGACATCCTGTCTTCTTGTTGCATTGACTAACTTTTATAGCACATTGTAAAGCACTTAATTTCAACATATTTTCTTGAAGTTTTGTAAGCTAATCTTCTATGTTTCAGCAGGGTATGCTGTGGTTACATTCTTGAAGCTCAGTACATAACATACAGTTCTGTATAAATCATAGCAATATTCAGAAATGACATAAGAAATATTTACAAAATTCCAGCTAGCTGGGTTGGCAGCATCACACCATATGCTACAAAATATAAAAATAACAGAGCATTATGCTGTGGTTGTACAAGAAAAGCTTGTATTGTGTGCATATCAATGTAAAAGAAGAAGGATCAGGAGATGCAATCAAAGCAAACTGTGTAATGAAAGGACAAATTTGTTTCATTAACAGCAAGATTTTGATATATAAGACTTTGTCAGACTGTGTGTGTGTGTGTGTATGTGTGTGTGTGTGTGTGTGTGTGTGTGTGTGTGTGTGTGTGTGTGTGTGTGTGTGTGTGTGTGTGTGTCTGTGGATTTGTGTCTAATTAATAATAGGCATTTCACTCTACAAAGAAATTTTAAATTGAATATATTTATGAAGTATTTTGCCAGTCCTATGACAATAATTATACCAGTAAGGATTCTAAAACAATTATTTTTGGTTGTGAATCCCCTTTATATTTAATATGAGTCTTAATGGATATATTTTATTCAAGCATTTCTATCACGTGTACTTAGATGAGAGCCTAGGGCTTTCTACTAAATGTTATTCATTATCATAATCACCTTCTGTGTGACTGTCTTTAACTGTAAAGCAGAAAACTGAAAATTATGTATACCTCAGTGCTCCACAGAATGTTTAGCTGTGGTATTTTATTGTAGCCCTTAATAAAATAGACATGTGCATTAATACGTTATTTTACTTTCTGCTCTGCTTTACTCATACAAAAACAAAGCTTTGTTGCCATACAGATAAATAAATCAATTCCACATTAACAAAAGCAGGCAAATACAGTCAAGTCAATTCTATATTCACTGTCAGAATCTGTAAATAATTTAGACTTTAAAATATAACAGCAGCAGTTACAGTTTAAGCAATTATGTATGTTTGTCACCAAACATATTGCCACATCTCATCATGTCTGACATACAACTGCTTTACTTAAATTATGTCTTTGAGGGATTTAGCCTTGTATTTGATAACTATCAATACCCCAGACAAAAAGGTGCCAATCTTTGTCTCAAAATGTAAGGCTTGCTAATGTTCATGAGTATCAACCTGTATCTGGTAAGAATTACCTTTATATTGCTCCATGCATTTAATAAAATACTATTCTTTATACTGACTGCCTTGTAGTTTGCTTCTAATATTGACAAAACTAGCCAGTTGTTGCACAAATCCCTGCATTCCAGAATATGAATTTGATTAGAATCACAGTTATTTTTGATAACCCTTCCAGCAAAATGTTACTGCCATTTCTTGAAAAAGTACATTAAATTTGGTATCGCAAATGCTATTGCAAGTCATCCTTAAAACTATACATTATTAATACTATTTTTCAAACTCATTACAGGAGTGTTTGAATAATATGTAAAATCTGCTACTTTACATATATGTTGTCATGAAATATCATCTGAAGTAATGTTTTCTTAACATTTCAAACAACTTTGCTTGCATAGCTCTGTGGCTGAAAGAGATAAAGATCTCACTATGACACAGATGACCAGAGTTTGAATCCTGGCTCATGTGCAGAAAGAGCTGGGCAAGGGAGGATGGACATGAACAGCTAATGTTGTGTCACCCATGCTGGAGGAGAGGAGATGGTTTCAGTCATCTGGTTGCCACCATGCAACCAGAGGTTACCACCACACCAGTAATGACCAGGACCAGGATGTGGGCTTAGACATTCCAAGCCACTGACAGTAGCACTCATTAGCATGTGGCTGGAAGCAGACACACACGCACACACACCTGGGGAGGTAGTAGGATGGACCGACAGTAACTCTGGTTCTCATGCCAATCACCGGAGCTTGGGGCCTTACCATAAAATGTCTAGCTTTCCACAATAATGAGGGGTTCCCATTGCCCCATGGATAGATCTGGCCAGAGTGGAGAGCCATTTAGTAAGCATTAAGACTACATGAAAGGTAAAATACTATTATAGGATTTCTCCTGTGGATCCTCAGGCTGACAGTCAGGATGACATGTTGCACGGGGCTGCTGATCCACTCATGGATAAAAAAGTTCCATAGAAGGCTAATGGTCTGTCACTGACTGAAGTATAGCTGACTTCCTGCCAGCCATGATGACAGATCCCTCCAGCTGGCTCTCATGTGTGTCAGTATCCCCATTGTCACTGAAAGGGTACAGCTGCTAGTCATCAGTTGAAGAAGTGAAAAAAAAAGAATGTCTGTTTGATTATGTCTTTTTGATATGGGAGGAAACCACAACACCCAGTGTTAACCCATGAAGACATAAGGAGTACAGGCAGATGCTGCAAACAAGGAATCTCAGTCAGGAGCTTAACTAAAAAATCAGTACTGTTAAGCATTGCATCACTGTATCACCTGATTTCCCAAAGGCATCTTGCAGCTGCACTGCTGATCCTTCAAATTCCACTTAGGGGTGTGTGCGTGTGTGTGTGTGTGTGTGTGTGTGTGTGTGTGTGTGTGTGTGTGTGTGTGTGTGTGTGTGTGTCTCTCTCTGTGTGTGTGTGTGTGTGTGTGTGTGTGTGTGTGTGTGTGTGTGTGTGTGTGTGTGTGTGTGTGTGTGTGTGTGTAAGTCTTCGCCTGTCTGTCTGCCTGCCTCACCAAATAGTAGTTTGCTGGTTTATGCCTGAAAGCCAGGATAGGCTCCTTTTTCCTGTGACTGTGAGTAAAATAAAGTTGCTATCAGAAAATAAATGAATGAAAGAATGAAAGAATGAATGAATAAATAAATGAATAAAATGAATGATAACCATGTTCCACATAGGTTTTTCAAAGATGTCATCTAAATAAAAAAGAAACTGTCGGTGTAACAATGGTAAAAATAACTTATTCGTAAACTTACTCATTGCATTATACTTGTGTTCATTCTCTGTCTCACTGAGATATATGCAAGCACAGTATAATACAAGAGTCATACACTTGTATTTGTCTACACTACAGTACCCAACATTAAACATGCAAAATATTATACAACACAATTCCACCTAATGTAACCAACACAATGACTCATGAATTAGAATATTCCAGTTTAACAGATAGCATTTCCTTTAAAGACTCTGAATCTATTTAAATTTTAGAATTTCATAGTAAGGCAATGCGAAGAATTAATAAAAAATGATATTATCATCAGCCACTCTCACATTCTGAAGTGAAGTTTATACAGTTACAGTGAATTCATCAAAACACTACATACATTGAAAGACCCAAGAAAGAAATACATTTGGTTAAAAATTTACAGAAATAACAGATCTAAGAGGCACAGAAAAATTACTTTTGTGAATTATTTTAATCTATAAAAAACTGTGAACATGGGATATCTCACCATCAACAGTCAAATTCACTAACTAAACTAAGGTTCTAGACAAAGAAAATCATTATAAATCTGTCCATTGACAGTATATGTCAACTCATTCTTCCAATAAAGGACACATTTCGCACATGTCCCCAGGTACAGCTAATCAGCTGCCAAATGCTTGAAGCTCTATCTGCTCCAGCAGAAAGAACTGACAGTGAGCTAGTGTCTTCATGGGGGAGTCTCACTGCATCCTCACATGTCTACTACAGTAAAGTGGTGGCTGGGTCATCTTAATTGTACTAGCTCAGAAGGAACATGTAGCATACTACGGTTGTGGCTGGGCCCTCTAAGATCAAAAGGCACATGTAGCATATGACATTCTGGCTGGGCCCAGCAAGTCTGCTAGCTCAGAAGGGACATTAGCATACTACAGTGGTGGCTGGTCAATCTAAGTGTGTTAGCCCAGAATGGACACTTAGCATACTACAGTGGAAGCTGGGCCCTCAGTGTGTGAGCTAAAAAATGGGCATGTAGCATACTACAATGGTGGCTAGACCTTCTAAGTGTGCTACCTCAGAAAGGACATATAACATACTCTATTAGCAGCTGGGCCCACTAAGTGTGTTAGTTCAGAAGGGATATGCAGCATACTACAGTGATAGCTGGGCCCAGTAAGTGTTCTAGCTCAAAAGGGACACATATCATACTTCAGTGGTGGCTGGAACCTTTAAGTGTGCTACCACAGAAGGGACAAGCAACATACTACATTGGTGGATGGGACCGCCAAGTGTATTACTTGAGAAGGGACTTCTAGCACATGACAGTGGTGGCTGGACCCAGTAAGTGTGTTAGCTGAAAAGGGACATGTAGCATATTATATTGGTGGTTGGGCCTTCTAAGTGTGCTAGCTCAGAAGGGACATGTAACATACTACAGTGCTGGTTGGGCCCTGTAAGTGTGTTAGCTCAAGAGGAACATATAGCATACTACACTGGTAGGTGTGCCATCTAAGTGTGCGACCTCAAAAGGACACATAGCATTCTACAGTGTTGGCTGGGCCCTTTAACTGTGCTAGTTCAGAAGAGACATGCAACATACTATATTGGCTGCTGGGGCCTATAAATGCACCAGCTCAGGAGGGACATGTGGCATACGACCATAGTGTCTAGGCCCAGTAAGTGTACTAGCTCAAAATGGACATGTAGCATAATACAGTGGTGGTTGGGCCCCCTAAAAGTGGTATCTTAGAAGGACATGTAGCATACTACAGTTGCGGCAGGGCCCAGTAGCTGTGCTATCTCAGAAGGGACATGTAGCATACTACAGTGGTTGCTGGGCCTTCTAAGTTTTCTAGCTCAGAAGTCACATGTACTATACTACAGTGATTGCTGGGTCTTCTAAGTTTTCTAACTCATTAGGGATGTGTGGCATACTACAGTAGCAGCTGGGCCCAGTAACTGTGTCAGCTCAGGAGGGACATGTAGCATACTACAGTGTTAGCTTAGAAGGTAGGGAAATATTGCATGCTATAGTAGTGATTGGACCCTCTAAGTGTGCTAGCTCAAAAGGGAAATGTAGCATACTACAGGAGTGACTGGGCATTCTAAGTGTGCGAGCTCAAAAAGGACATGAAGCATATTATAGTGCTAGTTCAGAAGGTACATGTAGCATACTACAGTAGCAGCTGGGCCCAGTAACTGCTCTAGCTCAAAATGGGAATGAAGCATACCACAATGGTGGCTGGGACTTTTATGAGTGCTAGCTCACAAGGGACATGTGGCATACTACAGTGGAAGCTGGGCCAAATTGAATTCATTGTTATTAGCATGTGAACTTATAACAAACTTTGAACTTGTATAAAACTAAAAGATCTTGCAAAAGGCACAAAGCCAAAACTGTTTGTGTTATTTCCATTTATAAGGCACTAACGTTGTTGTGAACCAGCTCACCCTTTACTAGCAAAGCTAAATGCAACCCAAGCTGAGTTACTACATATGGGATATTATCTAATCTCTCCCAGTGCAACATCTGGAGAAGACATGCTCTGATACATCACAAAGCACCTGATGCTTTGGGAAAGGAGTAAAAAAGTAGTTCTTACTGAAAAGGTATATATTCCTAATTTTAAAGTAGACTAGGGGAGCTGTCTTTTGTTAATGAAACCACCAAAACTCCCTGACATCCTTCAGCGTGTAAACACTATCCATGAAAAACAACGATGCTCCTCTCTTTTATATTAAAACTGATATTTAAAAATTAATTGTTGAAATTGGCAGTTAAATCAAACTGGCTGTTAACATTGCTGACCTGCAAGCATTGTGCTTGAAAATTAGAAAGACGCAAAGGAAACCCCCATAAGAAAATCAAACTAGATGAGTCAAAGTAATTTTGCATTCTCACTTCTGGTTACATTTGGAAACTGTCAATCCAGCCTTGAGAGTCACTGCGGGTTACAACAGTCAGTGCAAATAGAAAGAACCCTCAGAAGTTTTAAATAAACTTTATTGCCCTGTTTATGAAGACTATAAACTGGTCAGCAGTTTGCAGATGCAAACAAAATGCATCTTTTAGAGTTCAGCATATTAGTCCTGTATTTCCTTAGGAAGTAAGAGTCTTTCTTTAGCAATAACCAGTATTCATCACATTACTTTACTAATGATCCCATCTTTAACTGTATTTTGTTCTTAGATGTTCGATCCCAGGTGGTTCTGGTAGAGACTGGCAGGGATGTAAATGCAAAGAAGCCTAGAGAGATGCTCAGGCTGACCCATAAAGCCCCCGGGTCCAACTTTAGTAGCTACTGGATAAGCTGAGTCCAGCAGCATCCAGGGAGGTGGCTCGAGTGAGCAGGTAAAATCAATGGTGGTGAGGGTATTATAAACTACAACGCCTTGATCAAGGATCATTTCACCATCTCCTGGGACAATTCCCAGTACTTCCTGTACCTGAACATGGGAAGCCTGAAACCAGAGGACACCACCTTTTATTACTGTGCTAGAGACACAGTGATCAGAGTGCAAGTGACACCGTGACCCCATGTGCAAAATGGGAAAAGGGGTTGTGGATGAATGGATGGATGCATACCTCTCAACTGTCCAGATTTTCACAGAAATTCCAGATTTTGCATTATATTTTGGATCTGTTCTTCATAAAATTTTTGTTTTTTTGGGTAATCATTGAGGACTAAAGTCAGAAAATAATGATAGACATTTGAGTTTCAGACGTCATATCCTTCAGAAAACTTATGCTAAGACAAAACCTGTTATTCTATAAACTTTTAAGTTTATAAGAGCAATATTTAAAAATTGCCCCTATTTTTAGACCTTTGTTCCACCATTATTTATGATTTTGTATTTTATATTAGATTTGCATTAGATTTTTTGCAATAAGATGTTGACAAGTATGAATAGATGGATCACTACGTGCCATGCCAAAGGCAAACATCGACCCTAGCAATCATACAAGTTTCAGTCAAGTGTCATCCATCATCATACTACTGGACTGATGCCTTTAAATCTCCTGAACTGGGAAGGAGGAAGAAATAAACTATGACATCTGAAAATATGACATTATCTTCTGCAACTGCATTTCAAAGGTGTACAGCTAACAATTAATCTACAACACTTGTAGTTCATTCATAACTATTATAAAACACAAGGTAACCCACTGGGACTGCAGATAATCTCTTACTTGGAAAATATTACCCTCCATCAAAAATAAAATGACTTCCCTATCTTCCCATCAAATAAACTTTATACCCACTTAAAACTACATCTTACTACACCTGTCTTCTGCCAACAATCACACATCAACTGCAACTCCTTTCTTAATAAAGTTTTTAACTCTGCTCTTTTTTTTTTCCAAAAACATTTTTATTAAATTTTAATAAACATGGACATAAAGTATTAAAAATAAATAATATAAAACATAACTATTTACACAATATATAAACATCCATGATAAATATTTCTTTTATCCAAGAAAGGTAATCAATATTTATCTAACAATCTCTCCAATTTTTGGCAAGCTAGTCTTTTGTGTGTTACATTTGATGATCTCCGATAAATAGTTTGCATTTCTTTTTTACATACAGATTTTGCTATTGAAATAAACTCAGTAAACATAAGATCTTGCTTATGTTTCCAGTTCAATGTGATTATTTTTCGAGCAATAGCAATTTTACTGTCTAAAAATTACACTTGGGGTAGGGACATTGAATAATATCAAAGAGCTAGTAATTTGACAGTTAGACCACAGGGAGTTTGCAAAATGTCTAAAATCACTGCAGTATTGTGTGAGAGTTTTACATTCGATGAACATATGAACCCAGTTGGCTTCAAGAATATCACCATACCTCCAGCATTTGCTTTCATTACTCTTGGTTATAAGTTCAATTCTGTGTGGAGTGTAAAAGCTTCTATGAATAAATCTCCAGGTATATAGTCTCCAATATAAAGATGATGAAGTGTTTTTTATTGAATTTAATAACTGTTTCATATTATCATTAGATAAAGGTTCAACATTAATCTTTATGGAGTAATTCCAAAAAGCTTGGTAAAAGTAATCAAGTCTTCTCGTAGGATTTTATATACAGGTGATATGCTTAATTTATGTTCAATGTTCATCGAACTACACTATATGAATACTTGTATCAATCTTGGTATAATATCAATTTCCAGATTTATTGACACTCTCACTTTATTTTCAACAAACTGTCTTAAAGATTGAATACAGAGCCAATTATCTTGACAGACATTATATCTGGCTAAGACAAAGTGCATTGGTTGGATGTTCTTATTGTCTATAAACCGGTGCCAAAACTTTAGATTATTCTCTTTAAGATTCTGCATCTTATTGATATTGAAGGTATCTAGGCAATCTGGTGTAGAAGCTATGGGAAATGTAATGAAAAAGGTGTTCTTTAAACTATAATTATTGTTGATTATATTTTTGAAAATATAAAATATTTGGTTTATACTATGTGAGAAGTGGCTAAATTTCTTATTATATAAGCAATATTCATGGAGTATCCAAAATATTTTGTTAATTCCAAAGGTTTCCTTAAACTGGGTTTCTGAGTTCTCAGAGGAAGTTATATGTATCTCATGTAGTTGTTTCCAGCTAGAGGTGCATATGGATGAAATCCAGTGTAGTATTATATTAATAATAACAGATTTGGAATATAATTCTATGTTGGGAAAGTCAATTCCATTACTCTCTCAGGCTCTAACATGCCATTTATAGGCTATTCTTGGTTTCTTTGGGAACCATAGAAAAGTTAGTAATAGGGAATCTATTTGTTTAAAGAATTTCTTAGGAGGAGGTAAAAATCAATGATTGTATGTAAAATAAAATCATCTTGGGCAAAATAATCATTTTTATTAATGTAAGTCTGTCTTCCATGGTGAAAAACATTTTGTTCCACTTTTTAGTCAAGTCACTGATTATATCTACCAGTTTAGTGAAGTTAAATTTAATAGTCTCATTCCACTTATTTTTAATACTTATTCCTATATAATCTATCTTATCATTCTCCCAGTTGAATGCATTGTATTTTTTGCAAATTGCTATTTACTTTCTTATTGATTAAAAGTGATTTGGTTTTATTATGATTAAAATTGAGCCCTGAGATTTTTCCAAATAGAGTTATGGCATTCGTGATATGTTGTAAAGAGCCTTCTATGTCACTGGATTTTGGTAGAATATCATCAGCAAAAAGATGAACTTTTGGACAGTATCCCTCATTAACTTGAAATCCTTTGATATTTGGGTTATTTCTAATAAATGAAGTAAAATGTTCCACTGATAAAGTGAAAAATAATGGGGATAGAGGGCAACCTTGTCTAGTTCCCTTATGAATTTTTAATGGGGATGATAGACATGAACCAATTTTAACAAATGCTTTAGAATCACTATAAATATTTAATATCAGTTTAGTGAAATCTGAAGTAAAGTTAAGTTCTTTAAAGATTTTTTTGTAAGTATGACCTACTAAGGGAATTGAATGCCTTATCAATATCCAGACTAATAATAGTTAATTGTTTCTTGGTTATGTTTGCAATGTCTATTAAGGATAGTAGCTTAATAATATTGTTGTGCACTTTTCTATGTAAGATAAAGCCAGTTTGATCAAAGTGCATTAGATTGGGTAATATAGTATTTAGTCTTTTGGCCAGGATAGACATGAAAATTTTATAATCGATATTTAACAATGATATGGGTCTATAGGATACACATAGTTGGGGGTGCTTACCTTGTTTCAAAATGGGAGAAATTATTGAGTACTTCAATGAGGGAGGGAAAATTAAGTCTTGTTTAACCATGGAGAATGTGTTTAATAATAACTTTATTGTGTGCTCTGGAAGAATTTTATATATTTCTGGGATTATCCCATCTAACCCTGGGGCTTTATTATCCTTCATATTTTTAACTTGTTCTTTCACTTCTGCTAATGTTATTTGTTTATTTAGAGTACTATTTTGTTGTTTTGATAGTTTAGTCTTGATATTTTCTTGTAGAAATTTATCTATTACTTCGTCTGAATTTAGTGGTGATTGCATATCATTGATTGACCGATAATGATTTCTAAAGGCTTCTGATATACCTCCTAAATCAGTTGTTCTTTTTACTGTGTTATTATTCTTGTATTTAATTTCATTAATGTGATTTTATTTACTAATTTGTTTGGATTTGATAGCTAGTTTATGTAAATGTCTGGAGTTTACTGAATAGGACTGTAGTTTAATCTTTTCTAAGCTTATAGCAACCTTATGATTCAATATTTCTAAATATTGTGGTTTAGCGTAGACATTTCAGTAAGTACTGCTTTATCATTTGATTTTACATTTAGTTTCAACTTATCTATTTTGGCTTGTAAATCAGAAAGTTCCTTGTCCCATTCCTTTCTCCTTTGAAAATACCAAGCTTTAACTCCACTAAAGATGTGAAATTTTAATGCATCCCAGATTATATCTGTTACTTCACCATTATTGTTGTTTTCCATAAATGCATTTATTTCTTTTAATAACCACTCCTTAAAACCTTTTAACTTAGTAACATAGGCTGGGATTCTTTGAAAAATTATCATATCATCTTTTTTCACAGTCAAGCTAAACAAAAAGGCATTGTGGTCAGAGAGTGGACATGACTGTATTTCAACATCACTTATTTTAGAGTAAAGAGTGTTAGACACAAAAATTTTATCAATATTAGTTTGTGTGCCGAATTGGAAAGAATAATGAGTGTATTGAAGTGAATTTTAACTCTTAAATTATGTATGTCTCTAAAATTCATTGAGGCAATAAAACCATTTACCTTTTTAGCTTGTGTCATTAGTTTAACCTTATTATTTTTAGAGGTGTCTTCATCTGATAACAAGCAATTGAAATCTCCCGTCAGAATAATTTCTCCCTTTGCATGTAAAGTAATGAGATCCAAGTACTTCTTCACATATTTAGTTCCTAGACCAGGAATCCAATATGAGTTTACCAGTGTGAACCATTTCTTATTAAATTTTAGCACTACTATGCTTAATATTCCGTCTTTATCTGAAAAGGTGTTTAAAATTTTAGGTAATGTATAAGTATTTTTCCATAGTATAAGAGTACCTCTCCTTTTGGCTCTAAAGCAGGAATCTATGAGAACTGTAAAACCATTAAATGATAATTTTTGCAAATCCTTCACCAGCAAATAGGTTTCCTGCAAGAAGATTATCTGAGCTCTGTGCATTTTAATGAATTTAATTAAACCAGCTCTTTTGACATTGTTATTTAAGCCATTAATATTTAATGATGAGCATTATATATATCATCATTTGTTAAAGTTATATTTAGAGCATCAATAATACCTTCCAAGTATAATGACTTGAAGTAATTCATGAAGTTATGTGTCAAAAATCTTTAGAAACAAATTCTGAAATCAATAACTAAGAAAACATACATACACGGAACCTAACATTCCAGGTTTATTTAATAAATTAACTAAACCACCCTTTAATACCATCTCACGCACCAAAAACATACATAAATAGCTTCTGCTTTAAATGTAGTATATACAAACAGTAAAACATTTCTAAGATAACTCAAACAAATATGAACATAAAAAGTCCATCAGGCAATCACAGTGGATTCATATATAATATTGTGTAAATCACTACTAGGTATTGGAAAATAAGGAGTCAGTTTCACCAACTAACCTAGTTGCTATAGCGGCATAAAATTCTATGTATATATATATATATATATATATATATATATATACATATATATATATATATATATATTTTTTTTTTTTTTTAACTGTATTACAGTCTCTTGTGTTTATAACTATAGCAATACAGTAGTTATACCAGTTTACTTATTTCCCCTTCCCCTTTCCCTTTTTATACCTTTATATGTTCAAGTAGACTGGTACTTGAATGGAAAGAAGAAAGGGAGGAAGCAAAAAAGGGGGGGACCATATGTTGGTCTATTAATACTAATTGAAAAGAATAGAGTGACCTAGAACATTTTAACAATCCACTCCTACAGTGTATGTGGTCATACAAAGATTTGAATCATAGTATCATAACTATCATTGCAACTGAATCTGATTATATTGCTTTAAATCTGCATCAATGAGAATATCTAATACAGATTAAAGTTGCTTAAGCATGAAAGCAGCAGAACGAAAAGGAGACTCAATCCTATATATATCTTTGCATTCACAATATTAAAGAAATTGGTTGTTTAAGTAGTCAAATATTAATATATTATCATTTAGGGCATGCTATCAAAGCAAAGAATGGTATCCTGTCAGACTTCAGTGTTTCAAAGCAACAGACATACAGTAGCATTAAAATGCAAATTTCTTCACCAGACTAGTAAAATAATCACTCCATTAAAGTCCTAGCTTCTTAAAAATACATATTTAAAGTGATTCCATACCTTTAGATGCATAAAAGATGAAAAAAACAACCCAAAAAAACAGTTATTTTTTCTTCTAGTTTCATTTTCAGCTTTACTTCTTGGTTTCCAAGTCATGCATGAGTTCAAAGGTCGTGGATATCATCGCTCACTGTATTCTTGCTTCCAGCTTCTCTAGCTTGCTGCTAGTGCCCTGTAGATGCTCATGCACATGAAGAAACAGTCACAGAGGCTTAGAAAAGGCTTTTTTTGGTGGGAATTTCAAACAAATAAGTTTTCTCCATTCTAAAGAAGCATAAAAAGTACACAAGCAGCCTCCACAGAGAAAAAAAAACACGAACGGCCCTTCTCTAAAAATGCTGTAAAAGTAAGATTTTCCCCATAAATCAATAATTTACATCTCTTAAACTAAATTAGGTTAAGAATTAAAATTAGAGCATTTAGTTAATGTAAAGCACTGAATGTTGATATATTACACTAAGAAATGCAGATTTTAAGTAAAGACATATATATTAATCATGATATGAACATCTTTAAAAATGTCAAGAGGAAACAAAACTATCTTAACTAAAGCATCTCCTAAGGGCACTTTCGTTGTGGGGATTCCATACAGTGTAATCATAATAGACTAAACAGTAAACTCTAAAGTGTTACTCCACCACTAACACACATGAATGCTTTACTTTGGAAATCATGAATTAATAGTAAGATAGCATGACTTTTGTATCCCAAATGAATATATAATGAAGTTAACTGTGCCCTGGTTATAGTAAACATATGGTATGAAAGAAAAAAAAAAAATATATATATATATATATATATATATATATATATATATATATATATATAGGTCTACTTGAAAACACCGACATGCCAAAACATCGATGACGAGGACACCGAGACCGGAAGATCGACAACTGAGATGACCAACAGTTTAAAAGCCCGATGCTGAGAACACTGACATGTTAAGGTAAGTGTGTGATAGTGACAGACTTTAGGGTTAGGGGCAGGTTAAGTGAGTTAGGGTTAGGGTGTGGGTAAGGTAAGTGTGCGATAATGACAGAATTTTGGGTTAGGGGCGGGTTAAGTGAGTTAGGGTTAGTGCGCGGGTTAGGTGAGTGTGCAATAGTGACGGACCTTAGGGTTAGGGTTTGGGTTAAGGTTAGTGCATAGATAGCTGTGTATGTCAAGTTTAGTGTAGGTTTGTAAGGTTTTTGGCGTGCTTCTGTTGTGTTGTTTTGTTGATGGTCGGGATTGTGGTTTGTCAGGCATGTGAAGTTTCATGCTTTTAAACTGTCGGTCATCTCATTTGTCGATCTTCCCGTGTCGGTATTCTCGTTGTCAGTGTTTTGGTGTGTCGGTGTTTTCAAGTAGACCCATATATATATATATATATATATATATATATATATATATATATATATATATATATATATATATATATATATATATATATATATATATATATATATATATATATATATATATATATATGCACACACACACACATATGTACATACAAACGCACATATATACACACAGACACAGATACACACACACACACACACAAACACATATATTTATATATATGTATATATATATATATATATATATATATGTGTGTGTGTGTGTGTATATATATATATATATATATATATATATATATATATATATATATATATATATATACATACACACATACATACATGCATATATACATAGATATATGCCTATGCAAAATAAAGACCTTTGCTTTGTATATGTATTCCAATAAATTATTATGTAAAATAAGACACTTTACCTTTGCTTTGTGTATATATTCCAATAAAACATTAAGTAGAGTTCTGCAAGAAAGTATTTAGTATTATATGATAACAATCCCATTTGTCTTTTAATTTTTTATTTCCACTTTTTTTGACAGTCCAAGTGTTCTTAGTTGCATGTCTTAACTCTGCTCTTAACGTTGTGCTACAAAAGGACTAGAATCATACCAAATGGAACTTCTACATGTTCCGTGTAACTGTTTGCAAACTATTAAATAAAGTCACGATCTCAACTTTGTAAATATAAAAACAAACTGTAAAATCAAGGATACTTCATGTATGACATGAATTATTGCCTTTCTACACTTGTTACCTTAAGTTTGCTTTCATCAACTGTAAGCAACTTTTCTACCTAGGCCACCTATGGAAAAAAAATGCTTTACCCAGAGGGACGATTAATTAAATAAGCATGTTCATTTTTTAACATACAACCCAAGTATGTCCCTAGCACTAAGAAGCATTCTTCCCTCACCCAGGATGATGCCACAATGCAAACAAAAAATGATTGACTTCAACAATTGGCATAGCTTCTGGTGTCAGTCCAGGGGGATCCAGTATCTGACAACCTGGAATGATATTATCAACGGTCCAAACTGCTTTGTCAGAGATGGTCTTCACCTGTCACCTCTAGGCTTTAGGTTGCTGGCAAAGGTACTTGCCTCCTCCATAGTGCCTTTTTAGGCAATGTCATAAGAACAAAATTGCCAACATAAAACTATCTTCCAGTAACAAACTCAGGGTTATGCAGCTTAATGCTATGAGTCTAAATCAAAAACTGCACTCACTTGAAGCACTTCTCATCCTGAAAAATGCTGATGTCTGCAAAGTCACAGAGACATGGTTCAAGACCTCAGACAGTACTCTGGCCATGCAGGGCTGCAATGCCTTCCACACATTCAGATCACACAATGAACACGAAAAGTACAAGGGAGGAGGAGTATCCATCTTCATTAAAGACATATACATCTCTAGACTGGTTAAACAGTATGACTCCCTAGCGTTACTCCAATTCCAACTAAGTGTAGGAAAGACACCCCTCATGTCATTGTTAGCTATAGAACCCTTACCATGAAACATAAAAACCACACAGGCTACCTGGACCTACTTGAGTCACTCTTAGTACAGCCAAATGCTCTAGTCATGGGACACTTTAACTATCTTTCCATCGAGTGAGTAACCTGTATGAGCACAAATGCACTCTTCCAAAGGTTCCTGGACTTTGGTAACACAAATGCTCTGGAGCAGAAAGTCAGCACCCCCACAAGTGGCTCTAACATCCTTGACATAGTGCTCACCAACATGGGGGACTGCTGCACCACCCCATGTGTAAGGCCTTCCCTGGTAAAGTCCAGTCATAAATAAGTCTCATTCAAAGTAACAATCGTACCTGACCCACCCTCAGGAGCAAAACAATTAAAAACTTTCTCCAAAGCAAACTATAGCCTACTGAAAGATGGCATCAATAGTTTCAGACCCCCTGCCAACACTGACAGCAATGCCCCCTATACTGAGGTATACACAAATGTCCTGTATAAACACCTATATAAATGTATAGCCTTAGCCATACCAGAATGGATCAAATCTAGATCGTCACAAGAAAATAAGCCACTGTGGTGGACATCAAACATAAATAGGTTATACAATAAGAGAAAGAAACTGCTGTCAAAAAACAAGAACGAACAGTCCCAGCAAAAGAAAAATTCCCTCCAAAGCATAAACTAGCAGATAAGACATCTTGTAAAGTCCTCTTTTTATATTGGTAAGACGTCCAGGTGTTTTAAGAATCACATTTATGAACATATTTCTGACATCAACAAGGGGGTTTTAACTAATGCACTAAGTAAAGATGTTGTCAATTTTAAGGAACATGGTTTCAAATTTTGTGTTATTCAACAAGTTAATAATGATCCCCCAGGTAGGGTGGTGGCAGAACATTTGGTGGAACAAACTTAGATGGCAGTTACGTTTGAACGCCACCATGCCTCCAGGCTTGAATGACTGTGACAACATCAGTATTAGTAGTATATTAAAACTGAAACATTATGGCTGTATTGTTTAATAATGTTGTCAACCAATACTATTGTGTTAAAGGTAATTTTTTACATAATTTTTATAAGATGCTTGTTACTATTTGTGTTTGGTAAGTTTGTCCCTTTAAGGGTATGTTTAATCAAGTTTTATTTAATTGTTAATTAATCATTTTTAATTGGTCAAACATAGTTTATCTTATGTATAAAAGTGAAGGGGCAGTTACATAAAGTGTTCTAAAGAAGTCTTTATAGTAATTGGGACGAAAGTGCTTAACTTGGTCCACTAAAGTTTTATCTTGGTTGGTTTTTCGGTGTCTACCCCTTCCATATCCATTCTTTCTTACAGTTGAGAGGTATGACTACAGTGGAGGCTGGGCCTCCAAGTGTATGAGAGCTCAAAAGGGACATGTAGCATACTACAATGGTGCATGGCCCTTATAAGTGTGCTAGCTCAGAAGGGACATGTAAGATACTATAATGGTGCATGGTCCTTTTAAGTGTGCTAGCTCAGAAGAGACAAGTACACTATTACAGTGGTGGCTGGGCACTCTTAGTATGTTAGCTCAGAAGGGACATGTAGCATATGACAGTGGTGGCTGTGCCCAGTAAGTGTGCTAGTTCAAAAGGGACATGTAACATAATACAGTCATGGCTGGGCCCTCTAAGTGTGCTAGCTCAGAAGGGATGTGTAACATACTACAGTGGTAGCAGGGCTCTCTAAGTGTGCAAGCTCAAAAGGGACATGTATTATACTACTGTGGTGGCTGGGTCTTCTATGTTTTCTTACTCAGAAGGGACATGTTGCATACTACAGTTTTGTGTGGACCCTGTAAGTGTGCTAGCTCCGAAGTGATATGCAGCATGCTACAGTGGTGGCTAGGCCCTCTAAGTGTGCTAGCTCAGAAGAGATATGTAACATACTACAGTGGGAGCTTGGCCCAGTAACTGTGCTAGCTCAGAAGGGACATGTACCATACTACAGCTGCAGCTGTGCCCCATAGCTGTGTTTGCTCAGAAGGGACATGTAGCATAACAGTGGTGGCTGGGACTAAGTGTGGTTGCTCAAAAGGGGTACTTACCATACTACAGTGATATCTGGGCCTCTAAGTGTGCTAGCTCAGAAGTGACATGTGGCATACTACAGTTACGGCAGACCCAGTAACTGTGGTAGCTCAGAAGGGACATGTAGCATCCGACAGTGGTAGCTGGGCCCTCTAAGTGTGCGAGTCCCAAAGGGCATGTAGCATACTATGGTGGAGGCTGGGCCCAGTAACTGTTTTAGCTCAGAATGGACATGTAGCATACCAGCAGGTAGTCCTCTTAAGCATACTAACCCAGAAGCAGGCAAAGAAGCTAAAATAAGGAGGAACAGCTGCACACAAGGGCATTTAGAGTCCAGTGCCCTGACTGAGTGCTCAGGAGAGGTTCCTGGGAGTGCTGAAGAAGGAGTTATGTATATCAGTATGAAAGCAGAAGGGAATTTGCAGAGTATCTCTGTGAAGGAAGGACAATTAAACTTTTAGTAGAGAAACTAGATAGATGTATTTCTACCTTTGTGGAAGGAGAAGATACTTTCGTTTATTCCTGCCAGTGAAACTATAAAAAGACCTGCTTTGTTGTTGTGAGCTTCAGTAAGTACTGATCATTTAATTTGCAAAAAATTGTCCCAAAACCCTGGATTTAAGAGAATTCTGCTCTTGAAAATAAAGAAATATTGTTTTTGACGAACTGCAAAAACCTGCATAACAGGAACGTAAGAAGAAAATCTATTCTAACTGCAGACTAAACAGTTTGGTATGAATTGCATTTTCATGTTTTTCTTTTTTTGAAACTTTATTATAAATAAATATGAGTTTCACATACTGAACAGTGGCTTGAGTCACCATTTTGCTTGTTACAAACAAAACTGTCAGAGTCATGCACCTGTGTGGAAAGAAATACATTGTAAGGGCAGTGATTGAATCAACTGTGATCTCACATTTTTACTGTAAAAATGGGAGACACAGTTGAGAAAATGTAACATTGAAAAATGTTATCAGGAAGACAGAAAGCAGGGAAATGGGCATCAGCCATGCATAGACAACCTGTTTTGCAAATGTAATTACTACAGGCTCATTTTCTCAGCCATTCTGACCAAAATATCTGCTGTGAGATTGAATATGTTTTCAGAGAAGCCATCTTGAACTAAACAGAATATCTAAATCATCAGTTCCTGAAAGATTTCATAGTTTAACTTTGGATTTTGTGACCATGGAATTATTTGGGTTAGTTAAAGAGTTGTAGAAGGGTGAATGTGGATGCATGGTTTTGTGTGAATGGCAGTTCTTCATCATGTGACTTCAGTGATATGCTTCAATCACATAGACTTCATCAACATATATCTTGTCCAGATGAGCAAAACCATCTTCCTAAGTGTAACAACAGCCATTCACCAGATGTGCATTTTAAACATACATTAACTTGGATGTTTGATCAGAAATGTATATTTTGGTTTGCACTGAAATGCAGCAATTGACACTGCTGCCAAACAACTTTTTTTCTATCTTGTTTGAATCAGGACAGCAGTATGTATGTCCTTTCTATATCTAACTGGGATTTTTGCTGGATGTCCAGTTTCCATCCACATTAGAAAGACGTGCCTTTAAATGAACTGGTGATTCTCTATATTGCCTATACGGAAATGTGCGTGTTGAGTGTATGCGGACATCCTGCATGGACTGGCATCCCATCTTTTCTCTGCTTTCTGTCTCCTGCTTTCTTCTTATTACCCTGCAACCCTCCAAAGGATAAAATGGCTACTGAAAAATGAATTAAATGAATGACTGAAAATCTATGACAATCCTGTCAGTCATGGGATTGCAATGCTACTCTTGCCCTGATAACTTAGCTCATTTTAGAAATACAAAATAACCACAGAAGGGTATTTTGCTGTACTGCTGTATATTAATAATCTACTGTGTATA
>NC_056735.1:1964710724-1964728224 GCF_019279795.1 Protopterus annectens
AGCAATCCAGGAAGCAAGCAGGCATCTGTGCAGGAATAGTGTAACCTGCAGAAATGTATTTGGTTACTAACCGAATACATTTCTGCAAATTACAAAATGGAGAGATGACAGCTCGAAAGAAAGTACGTATTCAATGTAGTAGACATGCCAATGGCCAAATGTATGGCCATTGGCATGAGAAATAGTTGAAAATTTATAAAAAACAACTTTATTCTTTTTTGGTCGATCTCGGATGTTTAAGCATAAGGCAGCGGTGTAACGGGATCGCCCCAAAGTTAAGAAAAAAAATGGAAAATAAGCTTTTAAACTCAGATCAGCATTTTGCCATAATAGTCAATGGCATGCATAAGACAACAATACCAGGGAATAGTGTTTGCTAAGGGGGAAGGCTCAGTGTGAGTGTGGTAACTATGAATTAGCATTCTGTTTTATGCAAATGAGGGTATTGATACTGAATCACAGACATCCTCTCAATGTTAGCTTGCACCCAACCGTGTAGGTGCAGCAACACCATTGTATAAGTCTAAGAGGTGGATAACCTCATAAGTGGGAGTGTCATGCATGCTATAAGTTTATTGGAGCTCTGTGGCCTGTGTTTGCCCTAAACTAAGCTGAACTAAGGAAGGAAGTGTGTCTGAGGCTGCCTAGCAGTGTCGACACTGCCTAAATGGCTGTGCGCACACCGGGTTTCAAACAAAAAAAAAAAAAACAGGAAATAGCAGCATTGGGTATGTGCGACGCACCTTGGGGCTTAAATGGGATGGCAATAGAAAGGGAAAACAGCAGTAGGAAGGCAATCAAGGAGAACTAACTTAACTGGCAGGTGAAATGCATCAGAATCAGCCAATTATACACGGAACAGTCTAGAACACTACTATAAACTAGGCAAACACCTTCCTGTCTGGTTTTTCCCACAAACTCTGCACCACTGGTGTACACAGATGGAGAAATTTTATCTGACAAAAATAACAAAATATTAGGGACTGCTGTCATGCTTATACATCAATATGTGCAAAAGGCTGAGGGTGGTGAGGATGTGAATGCTGATGACCAACCCACAGTGAGGAGGAGGAGAAGAGCATACAGACCCAGGGTAACCTACCAGGGGCTACATGAGCTGGAAATAGTGGAGTGCTATAGGGTGGACAGGGACATTCTACAGCAAATTGTTGACCTCTACTGGCCACGCTTCACACACAGAACCAACAGAGGGGAACCCATCCCAGTGGATACCAAGGTATATGTAGGCTTAAGAAAACTAGCTACAGGTACCTTCCAAAGAGCAACTGTGGATATCATGAGGATCTCATAGGCATCAGCATCCAGGGTACTCCACCAGTTCCTGGATGCCATGTCAGCGCATGCCAGTGAGCACATATATTTCCCCAACACCCGTGAGGTGTTGATCAGAAAAATGTGTCTCTTCGACCAAATAGCACAGTACCCTGAGGTAGTGGGTGCTATAGACTGCATGCACATACACATCAAAGCACCACCCAATGAGCAGGGTAGTGTCTAAATAAACCACAAGGGCTTCCCCTCCATGAACTGCCAGATCATGTGCAATGCCCAGGGCATTATCTTGAATGTGTGTGCTGGCAGCCCTGGAAGCTATCACGACTCCCACATCTGGCATATGACACAACTGTAGCATAAAACAAACCAAGCAATGCTCATACTGAACAAGTGTTTAATAAAACAGAGCTTTCAGATCAAACAAACCCTTTTGAGAAATAGGACACAGCTGTACCAGTCATTTGCTAGTGGGAACATCCCATATGGCCACCTAGTGTGGGATGCTGGCTACACATTGGAGCTGTGGCTGATGACACCCCTCAGAAATGCACACACACACACCTGAATAAGAACTCCATAATGAGTCACACACACAAACCAGAATCATAACAGAGCATGTGTTTGGGATGCTCAAGTCATGGTTCTGCTGCCTGGACATATCCGGTGTAGCCTTGCAGTACTCTCCAGCTACATGTACACAAGTGTTCATAGTATGCGCCATGCTACATAATATGATCCTGTGGAAACAGCTGCAGTAGGAACAGCAGGGGAGAAGGCCACACAGCCCTCCACCATTGCCAAGGCCATCACAGGCACAGAGTGACTCGGAGGAGGAACTACCTGAGCCTGCCCCATGTAGGCATGTGGCATGCCCAGTATGCCCAGGCCTTGGCAAAGAGGCAATGCATAGCACATACACTGACATAGTAGGGACCCTGGAAATGACACCTCTCTCTGACTCGCACACACAGTAAAAGGGATGCCAAACATGACACTACCTGTGCTTTACCATGTATAGGGAGTGTACTATGTGCATCCGACATAGTCAGCCCTCCAGCACTGTCCTCAATAGTGACACAGCCACAAGGTAAGTCACTCTTCCTATCAATTACTGAATGGAGTAGTATGTTCTGATAGTAGTTGGGAATTGGGTGGCTGAATGGGATGGCAGCAGATTGTGGACACCTATATGGGCAGCATGAAATCAATAACAAATACTGGTGTCAACATACTAGGCAGTATTAGACAAAGTGACAAATCTTACGACAGTACATGTGGTGCCCAAATGTGTGTCCATAGGACACAGACATGCATGTCAGTGAGGCTCACATACCCATCACCAGCCTCAACCAACAGGACAGGTGAAGATGACCATAAAGAAAGGCTGGGCTAAGATCTCCAATTGATGGCAATGATGAACAGCCCCTCTCCAGACCTACACAGACAGACTACAAGGATAGCATAACAGAGTAGGGAGTGTAGAAGCATGGACGTCATGGAGTGTGTGAAGTCTGAAACTCTGATGTGTGTCCATACTTCCCCTGTCTGCAAACTCAGTAATGGGTGGCTGCAAACCTGCTTGTAAACCACAATGTGAAGAGGAAATGACCAGATATATGAGCCCTGCCTCTGGATAACCTGGGTGAATCTGTACAGCTGAGAGGTATGGCCATTCTGTTAAGTCAATATATGTCCAAGAAAGGGATCCTCAGCCACCATAGTACCAAGCGCTGGACCATTTACATAGACCCATCAGCAAGTGTCTGCAGCTACCCCTCCAGAATGGCATGAGTGTGCTAGAATTTGTAGGCTGCGGACCACAATACTGGGCACAGCTTCATTCATCTTCTATTTCCCAGAAAATAACTGTCAGCAAATAATTATATCTGTCAGTAGCTGATGACATAATACATCACAGTGTAAAACAGTACATATGTCTGAATATCTCTGCTAACACCAACCATGTAACACAAGCAGCACAGTCAGCAATAGTTACAGTATCCAACTATCTGTTGCCCATTGTGACTCCATATTGTCTACAGATATCCTGCAAAAACAGGTTGCTAGCTGTAGGTGTAGAACACCAAACCCTGGACTGGAGTACAACCCTACCTGGAATGGATTCACACACTCGATACAGAAGGTCATACTGGGCATGCTCCTACACTTAGAGAAATGAAGCCCATGTCTGACAACACAGTGGACTATACATATCTGTCATTTGCATATGTCTGTGCACATACACCAAAGTGTACACCATTCATGCTGTGCACACACATTTGGAAAGGAATACTCACACATATCCAAGGCCAACACACTATAATATGTCAAACATACACAGAGATGTGAGGAAGAGAGAAACAGGCAGTAACAGAGAGAATTCCATTATGAGACCTGTCCCACCCACCACACATCCAATTGACCAATATCACATGATGTGCTGATGTCAATCACTGTAGACATTCCTTTTGGTAGCCCTCATCCCTATTGTGTCTGTGGTGCTTGTGATAACTGTGTATCATGATAGTACAAATCAGTATTCATATAGCATTTGTATACTCAGTCCTGTCAAATGTAAAGTTGTGTGTGAATGAGTGTGTATGTGTGTTTCCAGAGAAAAGATTTATGGCCCATTCACACACACTGCACTTCCCATTGCCCATGTTAGCACTCCTGCTGATGTCAGTCACCTTGAAATAGCCCTTTGGCCAAGTCCTCTCTAAGCTATGTGGTGCTTGTGATAACTGTGCTATACTGTAGTTTAGCAAACTAGTTAGGTAGGAGTTCTAGTCCTGGCACTGGAAATTGTGTGTTTTTGTGAGAGAGAGTGTGTGTGTGTGTGTGACTTTGAAGATACCTGATTTTATGGACATTCACACTTACTACTCTCCCATTACCCCTCCTTTAGCACTGCTGCTGATGTTACTCACCTTCAAAGATACCTTAGGACAGCTCTCCAACATATAATCTCTGTGGCGCTTGTGATAACTGTGTAATACTATAGTGCAGCATACTAATTAGGTAGGAGATCTAATCCTGATCCTGGTGAGTGTTTGTGTGAGAGAGTGTGTGTATACTTGTAGAAACCTGGTTTTGTGGTCATTCACGCTACCCTTACCCCTCCTTTACACTGCTGCTGATGTCACTCAGCTTCAAAGATACCTTGGCACAGCTCTCCAACATGTAAGCTCCATGGCACATGCCATAAATGTGGAACAATGTAGCAGCAATAACTACATAGGTATGGGTTTGAATCTCATCCGCAGCAAGTTTTTGTGTGTGTGTACATATATCAACATATATAGATCCGTACCTCAAAGATTTTGGCCCCATTTACACCAAGTACACATACCAGTGCCTGACTTTTGCAGATATCATCCACCTTAGCAGTATCAGTTGACAAACCTACACCATGTAAGGTCGGTGGTGCATGTGATAAATGTGTAACACCATGGTCTGAAAAGATTGTTCAATAGAGGTTTGAATGTCACCCCTGGCAAATGTAAATGTGTGTGTAGGGTAAAATATTTTTTGGGATCTCTCACCCACTACATCACCCAATGCCAGTATTTACAAGGGCTGGTGTTGTTCCTCACCTTAGAAGTACCTTTGGACAACATCCATCCTATAAGCTCTGTGGCACATGTGATAAATGTGGTACACTGTCGCAGCAATACATAGCTAAGTAGAGGTTTGAATCTCAGTACTGGCGAGTGTGTTTGTGTCTGTCATCAATATCCTGTGTGGGGGTTGATGTGATTGTGTAATAACAGGATCCATTGTGGGGTGGGATTTGCTAAATTATTATGTTGAGGACCTAGTATATGTCACAATGTCCACATTACAAGACCAACAGGTGTCAAATACCTGAGAGGTTGGTGTAAATAATCCACAGCCCTAAATGTGACAGTATGGATTAGTGAGCAATATAGACAACCCTTATATTAGTCAGTGAACACTCTCCACCTACGTATCATACTCAAACACACTTGGCTAGGCAACAACCACTATATTAATAGTTCCACTGTATATTATTTTGCCTCCCAGATTGTAAGCACGGTGTGATAGCAGTGGACTACATTCCTGTTGACCACAACAGTGCCACTGACATCAGAAAGTACTTTGATGTGTTACATCTCCTGACTGAGTGTGTGTTATCCAGCAAGTAAAAGAACATGGCACCCTGTTCCATCCCCTCAATAGCCAAATAAATGTGTACAGTGGCCCTTTTACCATGGTCCCCACTGGACACCTGCAACAACTGTAGAGTCTGCAAATGTACCCCACAAAGGGAATACCATGCCCTGTATGGACAGACACCACTAACTCCACTGAATACCCGTATCATACTGTCCATGTAGGTGCAATCACAACCTCATTTACATAGCCAGGTCTCACCAAATGAGGTCAGGAATGCTACATCAGAAGATACCAATCTGTCCACACAACATGCCCCAGAGACCTCAAGTAAACTTCCCCACGTCAAAGAACATACATGTGGGACATGTGCACAACCTAGACACTATCCTTGTTATGGAATATAGATCCAGAGCAGCTTGACTTTTGTAGGTAATGCTCATGATCACCTGATGGCCGGTGCATGAATTGGAGTCCCCCACTTCCTAATTGCATCTGGAACAGGTGTGGTATCATTCCTATAACCAATTGCATGGAAACACACTCCTATAACTAAGCACTTCATGTAGGTGTTGGCCTTTTCCTTCACTGTGAGCAGGACTTCATGTGGGTGTCTGACAAACAGCATCACAGAGGGTAGTTGGAAATATCTCTTACAACAAACACTGTGGAGACAGGCCAACAAACTGGAGGGGGATGTTTGGACATGGGAACAGAATGTAAGTATTGCTGTTCTACATGTGAAGTAATGCTGGTTTAACAGGGTATCTGTGAATATGGCTGTTCTGCATGATTTAAAGTTTGGCATGACAGTGTTATGTGGATGAGAAAACTCTCACCTGCAGGGCTATCTGCAGATTGGCCAGAGTTTGGAATCTTAGCTCTGGTGTGTTACTCTAACATGTTCTGTCTTTATAAATGCAGTAGCATACTCTGATGATTGCAGTCAGTAAATGGTGACATCCATGTGTGTTACTGACTTCATATCCCTCAGAAGAGATATGTCACAACAAACCCTGTTACACCAGACATTTTCTCAGTTTATCACAGCAATATGTTAATATTGGCCCTGTGTTTGTGCCTCTGTCCCCCACGTCTGTCACTCTTTGTCCATAAGTCATGCAGTAAGAGTTGGATATGTACAGTATATCATTATTTACTGACATCATTCCTGATATCAAGCCAGTGATATATCAGACTGCCAGACATGTTATGTATAGAAGGGCTTATATTTGAGAACAAAACCTGGACATTTTGTTGTAGTCTGTGCAGTAGTGAGGTCTGTGTACTTATGGTGATTGTTGACAGAGTGTCAGTATTGTGTAGCAGTGTAGTGTGACTACGTTATTTGGCCTGTGTACAGACTGGGGTAGGTGTCAGTGTTCTTGGTCCTGTTCTATCTGACATCACATGCTGCTCCAGTTTCTGGTGCTCTATCAGCTTATATGTTTGTAGGGCCAGACTGAGACATGTCCCATACCACAGTCAGGCATCAGACTACACTGTAAATTGGGCCAGTATATGTAGGGTTAGTGTGTGAGTGGAAAATGTAATGATGGTTTTATTCACACAGTCCATATACTGTACTATTAATTAAGCTTACCATAATGTGACTGTGACTGTGTTGAGATTGGTTGTGGGTATGCACTTTCACACTGGCGTCTGTTACTCCATGCTGTTACATGCCTCTAGTGCCTGCTATATTTGCAATTACATGTGTATTCCCCCATAGGAAAATTAAGTTAGTGTTGAGGCAGTCTGCCTGTAGTTTAGACAGTGCTTGGTGACATGCCTAGAAGCTCAGTGTATTTACCTAGTGTGATGTAATGTCCAGATATTTGTCAGATGTACTGTTGCCTGACCACCATATGTGTTGTATATTTCTGACAAAGCAATGGGATGCTGTGAAGATGTATGTCACTAACAAGTGGGAAGTATGTGGGCTTGGGACCTCTGCTCCTCCAGTTAATATGTGTTAGGACAGACAGGAGGGTGTGAATGCATCAAATGTGTGAGCTTATCTACTCCAGTATTTGTGATATATCCCCATTTTCATGGCTGTAAACATCCCCTTTGTCAGGCTTGGTCCACACATCTTGCACTAAGGAGTTCTATGTATACCTCTCGACTGATCAGATTATTTCAAACTGTCCACGTTTATTGCTCATATTTCTGCTATATTCCACAGGATCGTTACTGTCATTTGTGTGGTACTTCACTATGATGATTTTATGTTGTCTGTCAGTAACTGATGGTGTACATGTCAGTTTCAGAAGAGCCTTCTTTCACAACATGTCTGTTGACACAACCCCTGTTACTGTAGCAACATTCTACATTTATAACTGCAATACTTACATTACGTTCCCTTGCACTAAGATGTTGAGAGTTAAGGTGCTGCGGTATGACTCCACTACATGTTATGGGAATATGGTGTATATACATACATACACACACACACACACACACACACACACATATATATATATATATATATATATATATATATATATATATATATATATATATATATCCCCATATCCTTGTTATGTGTAAACATGAGTGTTGTATATACCTTCTCAGATATATCCCACCAATTTATCTGATATGTGTATATTTAGATATAAAAACATGAGTTATTCAACACTATTTTCACTAACAATTAGTAAATTGTAGTAGTCAAAGCAGTTGTTCACTACTATTCAGTATGTGTACTGAATAATATATTTGAAAAAGCAGCAAACATTTTTACAGCTCAGATGGCTTACTGGTTAAGTGCTGTGACTATAGTCTAAAGGGTCCTAGGTTCAAGACCTGCAAGGGCTGTTTATTTTGTTGCTAGGCAGAATGAGGACTGTTGGATACAGAGTGGTTAAGGCAGTTTTGAGCAGCTATAAGTGGGTTTGTGCGGGTTTGCATGATGGTAAGTTATGCTAACGCACGGTTAAACAAAAAGGCGCTTATGCCATGTAGGCTTTGCTTACCAGTGCGTAAATCTGCTTAGCATTTCAATTTAAGCAATGCTTACACCTGCTAAGCATAGCTCAGCCCTGGTAACAAGTGATCACATTCCAGTCTGATAAAATAGCAGGGTAATGACATCTTTAAGGTGTATTTAATTCCATGTACATAACATGCTTCTATGTGCTGTCATTACAGTAGCAAGGGGTGTGAGTATATTGTATGAGACACCTGAGTATATATGGCTAGTATCACAATCTTTTCTCTTTGTACGTGTTTCATACTTGGGTAGTATCCCAGGTTATATGCAATCGCACTTGCATGTATTGTATCATTACGTTACTACTTTCAACAGTACTTTTCCAAGTAAGAGTAGATTGCAGATTGTAGTACTGGAAGCATACACCCCTGCATGCAAAACTGGACTCTGAGTACTGACTATCGTGTTGTTATTGTTTGAGCTGTATATTTTTAAGTATCTCCTATTGGATATTGATCTGATATGTTGATAATAACTTTAGACTACTATGTTTTTAGGATATGTTATTGAGGACTGCTGTCATGTAGTAATGGCATACCTATCAGTTTCAGACTTCTATCTGTCAAAACATTCATCCTAATGCATAACCTGTTGGATAATTTCTGTCTGTCCTCTGTACAGATGTGCAGATGTCAAGGATCCATCTTGGCTGCTTACAGGCAATCTCTGATTGACTGACACTGACATGTCTACCCAGCTGTGTTTTGAATATCACAGCTAGGAAACCCCACTCTGTATGCACCACATGCCATGGATACCTCAACCAGACTACCACAGTCAACAAAACATGTTTGGGTACAGGTCCCTGACTCAGACACAGGCCATGTTATGCAATATTAATTCCATACATGTCAATTGGAGCACCTCACTGGCCCTCTTCAAGAGAAAAACAGATGATTGGATGTTGAATTTAACTGTCACTCTGGGGATCACTCAAGTGGCATCAGTTGATAGATGGCTGCTGACAAATGTCAGGTGGCATGATACCAGTGTACTCACATGCCCTACTCTTCTCATATCTCCATAGACATTAGCCTGGTACACACCTAGGAACTCCTGCACCTATGGACCTCAGTACTGACAAATGTGTCTGTGTGCATTACTGAGAATAACAGTATCTGTGTGTTTGCAAACTTGTAGTTGAAAATACTCTGAGGGCCTTCTCACCCACTACACCCCCCCCCCCATTGCTATACTTAGAAATGGCTGCTGCTGTAATTTACATTAAATATACCTTGTTACACTCTTCACCCTATGGGCTACCTGGATCTTGCAGTACCAGCATAACACTGTTCTACAAATATGTAGATAGTCGTGGGTTACCCTCTGAGTCCTGGCAAATGTGAGTATGTGTGTGCAGTTGTGTGTGTGTATGCATATTTGTAGGAGACAGCATTCTGAGGCACACATTCTCCATATACACTAAACCTTGCCATACATTATAAGGGATGATGATGTAGCTGACATTAGGAGAGCCCTCTCCCTACTATCCCTGTGGCATGTGCAATAAATGCATATCCCTGTAGTAGCACTGATTAGATACACAAGGGTTTGTATTGCAGTCCTGGTCAATGTGTGATTGTGGGTATGTCAGAGCATTATCATGGGTTTCAGTGAGTACAATATCCAATGTGGGGTGTGGGTGCTGGGTATACTGTCTTTACACCATGGTACCCCCAGTGCATGTCCCAAGATCAACTGTATGAGGACTGCTGTAACCATCAACCATACAGGTAACTGATGACACTATCCAGCCCAATGATGCATGTGCTGTGTGCAAAAACTCTGTAACAGTATGGACTCACTGACAAGGTAGCTAGCACTGCTAAACCCAGGTCTGTCAAATGTGTCTATGACTGTATGTGTTTGGCAATGTGTATATGAAAGTATGTCATACTATGTATTGTTCATTAACACCCAGTACATCCCCCATTACCATACTGTACAAGGCCTGGTGATGTTCTTCACTTAACAGGAAGCTCGGGACACACCTCATCCTACAAGGTCTGTGGTGTGTGCAATTAAGGCCAAATACTTTAGTAGCAATAAGTACCTAGATAGGGGTTCTACTCTCAGTGTTGCCAAGTAAGTGTATGTGTATGTGAAGGGATCTACTTCAGTTTGCAGAAAATATATTTCCCAGGAGATCATTTGTCCAAGAACTAACTGGCAAAAGTTAACATTTCAGAGCAATCATCTTGTAGAAATTCATTCCATCAAAACTAGTAGTGGATGTGTAAATGCCCTCTTCCCCACTGTACAGCTATACTGGAGTTGGTATATATAGTTGGGTGTGGTTGTGGGTACAGCCATCCACATTGGAGTTATTGTTGTGCGTATGCGCCTGCTTAGTGTGCTGTTATAGTCTACGGTTTATGTTAACAGGTTAAGTAGTTGTCAATCACACTATGTATGGTTCTATACCACACAACACTCTCCAAAGTGGGGGGCTGTGCCCCCCACATCAGCATGGGTCTATATCAGATTGCCAAATGCTGACAACTTCGAAGCGTCAAACTTCTAACTTGAAAGTTCGAAGTCTAAAAATTCTGAATGTCAAAAAAAAAAACACTCAAAACCCAAAACAAAAAAAATGCTCTATGCAGGGGGGCAAGCCCCCCTGCACCCCCCACACCCCGCTACTTAAATATACTAACTCTGAGATCGCACTACAGTGCAGTAAAGGGAAGTCTTCCCTTCCTGCACTCAATGGTGATCTCTGTTATACGTTTCGACAATTTTACACTTCAAACTTTCAAGTTCGAAGTTTAGTGCTTCGAACTTGTCAGCATCCAACATTATGATATAGACCACACCAGCACACCTATGTTTACCAACTCCAGGATTGCACTACATTGGGGAAGAGGACATGTATCCTGCCAGTACCATTGTCAATGACATTAAACTGGCAGACTGATTATTTACTGATGTGATGTTTTTGCAATTTGGTCTTGGTGGAATTACATAAGCCAAAATGAGTTCACTGCAAAATGAAGTAGATCCATGTGAACAGTGTTCTCTGTGTATTGCATCAACACAAAAGCCTCTGCGTGTGTCTTATTCACAAACATTTGGTGTGTGCCACCCAGTACACTTACCATTGTCCACTGTAGAAGAGCTGCTTACATCAGCCACCATGCACTCACCTGTATACACCCCTCAGACATATCAGCCATGTGGCACATGCAGTAACTGTTATACAGACCTGTTACTTGTGTTCAGCTGTACCCAGGATATGACACACTCAGTGTGTCACCACAGTGCCACACCCCTTGTAGGAAAGGACTGCAAACCAACATCCTGCTGACACAGACACCTAGAACACAAAAATAATACATTATGGAGACCACACTCAGTCAGTGTTAATAACAGCTATAATGCATCATGGCTGGACAGCTGCACACCCTGATGTGTATGCATTAATCATTCCAGCTGACAACACGTTAAACAGCATTACATTGCTAAACCTTAGTACATTCACCCTGTGCATCAGAACCATATCAGCATGTCCCTGCATCGATGGTATGGCTGACAGGGATGTGGCACAGGTATCATCATATGCACAGGGTGTGTTGTGGGTTTGCCAGAGGCCTAGGCTGAGCCATTTGGTTGACATCATATGTGTGGGTTAGGGAGTTCTTTATTAAATGGCCTGTGCAGAAGTGGTGTGTGTGTAGGTATGGAGGTGCCCTAGCTGTGTGTGTGTGTGTGTGTGTGTGTGTGTGTGTGTGTGTGTGTGTGTGTGTGTGTGTGTGTGTGTGTGCACACAGTTCTTCCATGTGGCTGCCCTATACAGGAGTATGTTGGACAGCTGCAGACTGTACATGGCAGGGTGTTCAGTTCACCATGTCCAGCCACAGACACAGGAACTGTGCCTGTCAGGGGTTGCACAGGCACTACCAGGCAGAAGCCCAGATATGGTACTCTCCCCTGATGATGACAATTGTCCACTGGATCTGTGTCCCTGTTGGGACCGGCCAGCACCATGTGCACATGGCCTGCTGTGTTATGGTGTGGACAGCACCTTCCCTGCAGTGCTGGTGATGGTACTGCCACTACAGGAGCAGCCATGAGATGTTGCACATCCATGTAGACCTCCACCTGTTGTTGCTGACCTATTTCCACATGGCCAACACCCTCCTTCCACCACATGCTCTACCAAAGACACCACATGGTTGAGGATTCCCACCATCTCACCCAACTGTCTATCCATGACCTCTGCAAAATAACGGTGGACACCTACAAGATCATGGATGTAGTTATGTACAGCAGGAAGAATAGCCCTCTGCAGCCTCAGACCATCTCTGGTGTAATGTTCCATATGTGCCTGTGCCTCCATGATGG
The DNA here is from genome assembly GCF_019279795.1 of Protopterus annectens. Taxonomy (NCBI): domain Eukaryota; kingdom Metazoa; phylum Chordata; order Ceratodontiformes; family Protopteridae; genus Protopterus; species Protopterus annectens. Next base: position 1,964,723,500 of record NC_056735.1, read on the forward strand.
CCTAAAACATGTGTCTAGTGGCACCTGCTGTGGCACTTTTGCCAGGGGCATGATGGCCAGCAGCCCTCCTACGAGCACCCCTGTACATCTGCCTGTGTGGAACCTCGCCATTCATCCAGCTATGGCTGCTGTGTATAGACACACTTGCCATAGTCACCACACTTTCCTGTCCCATGCCACCACCCACTAACTGTCCCACATCTATGGCCACTGCTGATGGGCTATGTATGGGCATTGTGACTGTGTGCGTGGATGGGGTGGATAAAAGTGGGATGTCAACCAATGGCACAGATTCAGCCCCTGACAACCCTGCCTGTGCCTCACTATGCCTATCATCATTGTCAGAGTCTATATGGACACTAACATCAGTTTGCCTGCAGGAGGGACCTGACCCACCTCGCCACCTGTGAGGGACAGACAAGAAATGTAAATTAAGACCTGTACATTATGGTTTACTTCTACACACACACACACACACACACACACACACACACACACACACACACACACACACACACACACACACACACACACACACACACACACACACACACACATACACCCCCACCCCACCCACCCCCCACACACACACACACTTACTTACAGGTGAGGTGGCACAAAGATATTACACAGATCTCTCATTACCCAACAGTCATCATGCATGACATATGGCACTCAGCAGCATGCACTGCAGCCATACTCAATCCTTGTTATCAACATTATACATCTTTGTGATGCATGAGTTGTGTTAGTAGGTGATGCTCCTTCCCCTGGAACACACTGCACCCATGTACACAGTATTGCTGTGCACCTGTACAGCACACTGGCATGTACTGTGCACCATACCTCACAAGTGTACACAGCATTGCTGAATGTGTATATGTGTGGCAGTTATGTTTGCTCTGTTGCTCACAGCCCCTATGTGTTTGTCTGACACATACCTGAGATGATATGAGGACTGATGTCAATAATAATGCCTGACCTTTGATTTGCAGATCTCATCATCAGCAGTGCATGTATGTGCAATAAGAGCTGGTTACACTGACAACCTTCACAGCTTAACATGGATATGAGGAGTGTACACACCGTTGTTGACATGCCAGCCTCTTCTATGATATGCAATGGGGCCACAATACTGCATTTGTTAACATTACACACACCTGATATTGTGACATATGACCTGTGCCATCCAATGCAGTATCAAACAGATGCTGAATGAGATGCATACAATATGTGGTTTGCATAAGTGTGTCCACCTTTAACACAATGGTTTGTTGAAGCACCTGTTAAGTGAAGTACAGCAGTCACTATTCCTGGAAGAGGTATACTAGCATGGCCCGTCTTCACTTGCCATTATATGGTCACTCTGCTGTACAAATCTCCCCCAACTCTGCCAGAATGCAAGGTCAGCTCATGTGCACAGCCCTTGGAGGTCAAACAGTGGCTTCACTATTGCTGTAGAGTCAGAGTTATGTCTGGCACAATTCATGACCTTGACTGTGTTCATATACAGCCATTCTTAGCGAGCTTTGGATGTATGCTTCAGTTCACTGTTGTGTTTCAAGTTGACACCTCTCCCCATCCTCAGCCTTATTGCAGATGCTAGACAACTATGGGCCACACATGAGTGTTATTTTGCAATGTTCCAAACTCCAAACACTATGTCCACCAGCCTAGTTCTTGTTAATGAATAGCAAACCTAAAGGTGTACACTGGCACCAGCAAGCTAAAAAATGGGGATGGTGGCCTTAAGTTGGAGTGAGGTGCTGCTTGTGCACCACATATATCTTTATGAATACTGTCTGTAGGTTTGAGGCTTGGTCTCATGACACCATTACACATTGCAACAGATGCCTTTGGGAGAGTTGATGTTATGCTTATGCTATTTGTAGAGAGCCCTAGATGAAGTTTAATGTGGGACAACTCTTCCGTCTGATTACCTAACCCATAGGCCACCCTTATGCAGAATCCAGGCAATTTTTGACACAGGTACTGCACAGGCAGTACTTGCTAGACATTCCTGCAAGTCCCTTAGTGTTGCTGCATGTTTCTGGGCAGCCTCCATGACCAGTTTGCAACATGTTTTGTCATCTGTTTTGGATGGGCATCTGTTTATTTTCTACATCAATGTTGTCCCATACTTCATACACACATACATGACTGTCTCCACTGTTTGCCATGGTATATGCAATGTTGAGGTAAGGCTACTTTTCCCACTCCTGAGTGCTACCTTTCGATATGGGATCCATTTCATGGTTTGTAAGATGTGTGCAAGTCATGGCTGCCTCTGTTGCAGGTGAGTGGGCAAATGTCATGGACATACTTCTTGGACAGCAGACCATTACTTAGTGTGACATTGAGGGCCTGTACTTGATGGCAGGTGTGTACTTAAGAAGAGTGGATGCTGTCAGTACATCACAAGCTGCTTCCACAATATGTTATTTGGAGTGTGTGCACACATATCCTTCCAGTGTTTGTTAAGGTTTGTATTCCCCACATTTGTTGTCCTAACATAGCATTTCATATTACACATTCATTGCTCATGTTAGGATCACATTACAGGTTGTAAAAGGTGTGGAATGTGGTATTGTGGTTTGCTGTTGTTTATATCAGGAACAGTTACCATTGTCATAATGGTGTATACACCGTTGTAGCCACTGTATAAGGGTAATGTTTTAGACATGTCCCTACTGTAGGCCATTTGTCCCACCATTATGTTCATCTCTGTCCATACATCTTGCACAGACAGGTTGTTAGGTATATTGCAGGACTATTACATACCCTTCAGATATGCCACCATGGTGACCACTGTGATGCAGTGCAGTTAACACCAACAAAAAGTGAACATGTACAGCATGCATTATGGGTGGTGTGTTAAATGTGTTCATGGAAAATAGCATGGCCATAACATGGCTGATGTATTGGCAAACCTGAGCATAACATCCCCATACCCATCAGCTACAGGCTGCTGCCTCAGTTGTATACCAGAGGTACCTAAATAGTTGTGTGAGAGAAGTAATATCAGTAGCCACACCTGTGCCATTGGTACAGGATGGGAGCAGCATTTCAGCACATCAACAGTACAAACACACAATACTAGAGATTATGCACATCTGTTCATTGCTACACTGCAACAAAAGACTATCTTATCTGACATATGCATGTAGATACTTTATAAATGAAAATGGATAAGCAACAGTGATCTAGTAATATGTCCTGGGGCCTTACCTGCATGCTCCTCTTCCATTGTGTGGGTGGCACCCACCTCCACAATGCTGTCTTCAGCCTACTGGCTTGTCTGGCAGGTGGGTGCTCCAAGGCTGGCGAGGAGCTCCTCAGCATGTGTCAGTGGGGGATGGATGGCATGACCCTCACCTATGGCTAGCTGGTCCCTCTTAACAGCAGCAGCATGCTGACGGGCATGGCAGATTAGATCTGTACACCAATGCTGCAACTGGTCGTAATTTTGGTTGTGCAGGCTGACATCATTTACCCTGTGGATGAGCTTGTTCCACAGGGCGGTCCTCTCCTGCAGATCCTGGGCCCTGCGGCTGAATAGTATGGCATGATGCTGGATGAGGAATTGGATGATTGTGTCATTTTCAAGGTTCGTGAATGCTGGTAAATGTTCCCGGGGCATTGTACCTGGAAGACATAAACAGGAAAAAGGTAACAGGACCTCATATGGTTGTCCATGTGCACATCAACAGTGTATATTACTTGCAAATAATCCAGACTATACCATAACACTGTAAGCTATCATGGCTTTGACATCTTACATTACACTCCTGGCCCTGACCTCTCCAGTTCCCTCAATGTTGGACACTTAATGGCATAACCCACTATTCTCCATTCATTTCTGTGTAGAGGGATGACAGTGGCCATCTTCCATGTGGATGGTGTGTGGATGGCGGCATGTCTGTGTTTGACAGTAGTGTGTGATGGAACTATGAGCACATGCCTGAGTTCATGTAGGAGGCAAACTACGATGTTCTCATGCCCCATGGAGACTTGCTGTTGTTGCCATCAGTTGGCATTATGTCCATGCTCACCATTGATGTGGGCAGGAGTGTGGTTGATGAGCATAACTCCCTGTACTAATGTTGTGGACAGGGTGCCACTCTTCCCGCCTATCCTGTCTGATGCAGGTTGCCTGTATCCATGGCATGTGTGTATGAGGTATGCTTTACTCCCAGTACAGGTTGACTTGTGTTACTGCCTCTGAGACTGTGTACATATATTGAGACATGGTTGCAATTGGCCTTGCTGGTTTGGATATGTCTGATTTCTAGTCATAGTCAGCCTTACAGGAAGTCACCTCAGCTTTATAGGAAGTCACCTGTGTACCTACATGCACGCTCAGATAGAGGTGCACTTGTGTCCAAGCTGTGGCCTGTACCTATGTGTCCCTGTATAGCCACTATAGCAACCTATTATATGCTTTGTGTCTTGCTGCTGTCCACCAAGGGGATTACTCTATTGTTGGTTGTGGCTGCTTGTACAGGTCAGGTACTGCTGATTCCATATAGCTACAGTGGATATAAAGTGTACATACCCCTGTTACAATGCATGGTACTTGTGCAATTGGAACATGACCCCACAAAAGCACATGTCAACATAATACCCACCTGTGATGTGTTCTATAGCCTGGTCAGTTCAATAAGGAACATAACAACCTGTCCTGTGAAAACATATGGGAATTAATACTCAGTACAGTAAGCCAGA